>NC_037677.1:85209496-85464765 GCF_003255815.1 Theropithecus gelada
CTTGTAAATTTGTTTGAGTTCTTTGTAGGTTCTGGATATTAGCCCTTTGTCAGATGAGTAGATTGCATTCTCTATAACAACTCCCTAACACCTGGAACACAAGCAGCTGGGTAAATATCCTGGCCATGTGGTATGGGCAGCATGAGTCAGTTAGAGGGCAAGGTTCTTTCTCTTGCTTTGCCCAAATACCTTGGGGGTGTTAGACACCTTGATGGAAGTAGGAGATGAAGTGTTTCATGGAAAAACACCTACCCCTTCTGCATGATAAGGCCGGGAGAGGGAGTGAAAGAGAAGATGGGCCCCACCCTTCTGCAGGGCCCTAAAGCCACTACCAAGACCAGAGAAGGGAAAGCCCCTTTGCCCTTTTATTTTGTGTTCTAGGGTTGGAGAAATAATTTTTTTAGGACCCTAAAATCATAAATACTGCTATACAAGTATACATGTAAACAGAGATGGATTTCTGTTCAACTAATTGAATCATAAATGAAAAGAGAAATGGCTAGGTGTGGTGGCTCACGCATGTAATCCCAGCACTTTGGGAGGCTGAGGTTGGTGGATCACTTGAGGTTAGGAGTTTGAGACCGGCGAAACCTCGTCTCTACCAAACACAGAAAAATAAGCCGGGCGTGGTGGCACACACCTGTAGTCCCACCTACTCAGGAGGCTGAGGCAGGAAAGTCGCTTGAGTCTGGGAGGTGGAGGTTACAGTGAGCCAAGATTGCACCACTGCACTCCAGTGGCTCTGGGCCACAGAGCGAAACTACATTTTTTTTTAAAAAAAAAGGAAAAAGTAAAGAGAAATGACAGATTGACAGAAACAGACTAGCAAACTGAGTGGGAAATGAATACTCAGCACTGTTGATGGAAGTGCAAAGCCTATTTCTGGAATAATCTGGAAATATATAGTAAAACTGATGAACTATATGACCTATGACCAAAAAATTCTCATTCCTAGATGTATGGCATGCACACTATTCCATCGTGGAGCATATAAATGCTGACATTTTTAATGGTGCAGAATTTAAGCAAATGAAATTATTGGTCATTGGGGAATAGGATAGTTTAAAGGAGGAGGTTTCACAGTAAGAAGTAACAAACAATATATGCTTAATGCAACATGTTGGATTCTCACAAGTCAAACCTGCTTTATAGACGTGTGAAATATGCAACTCCAGAGGGTTAGAAGGTGTGGTTAGAAGGCCCTCACACTTAGCCACTTTGCTGTCACCATCTTTAAATTATTATTAATAAGAAGTCCCATATTTACAATTTTGCACTGGGCCCCACAAATTATGCAGCCAATCCAGTTCACAGGCATAGTGTACAGTAAGAAAAGTAGGAAACAATGAGGTTTATAACAAAATAATATATGAAAATCTCATATATGCTATATACTTTACAATAATATGGTCATTCTTTAGGATAAACTGGAGATTGAATGAAAGTGGGATCAGGGACAAAGGTCAAAATAAATTAAATAAAATAAGAGTAAACAAAGCAATAAAGGACCCTTATATGGATGAATAATCCATTCAGTGTAAAAGTGCCCCAAAGTACAATGATTTGGATTTCCTGTGGGTAGGAATGCATTGCAGAGAATGTTTGGCAAAATAGTTCAAGATCAACTATGTAATAGTTGAAAATTCCATCTTTTTTTCTTTTTTTGCCCCCACGAATATCTGTGTTTTCTAGTATGGAAATGTCTGTATTTGCTAGCATAGACTAGATTCCAGCAGTCTGTATATTGCCAAAACATGAACTATCTTTCCAGTTGTTACGTTTTATTTCAGAGACACAAATGGCATGCCAGTAGAATGTACTGCACTGTAAGTGGAATTATACATTAAAAATATAGGAATATCAAACTTTTCTAATAAATCAAGTAAATCTGTAAATAATTTTAATTAAGTGGTTGAAACTATTATAGTAATGGAAGCAAAGCCAACTCCAACTACAATTTCCAATCAAACTGACTCTAATGGAATCTAATTAGCAACTGACAACAATCCAAAGAAACTTGAAGGTATTTAAACTAACCTCATGCCACTAAGTCCTGCCTGACTAAAATTCATGTTCTGATACAAGTGTGTTTGCAATTCTTTCCTATGCTCTGAGTGTACATAGACATGTCTGAACCAATGATGAACTTTCAAGAACTAATTCAGGAATACTCTTACTGTTCAAAGTCATATTTTACATGACTTTGAAGCATGTAAAATATTAGTTTTGAGATCATTTTAGGAATTTGGTTGTTGTAATTTACTCAAACTGAACTTGTAATTACCCTTGTAATTTTCCATAATATAAAGGCCCTCTACTGAAAATAGAACTGTATGCAGTTCTGAAATTCTAGATTATCTGATTTCAAACTTTCATAGAGTGCAGACACAAGACTGCTTACATGGCAAGAAAGAGATTGGTTTGAGAGTAGAAAAAAAAATAAAAGCCTGTTTTGTTTGTGTTTATTTGCCTTTAGCTAGCTAGAGATCTTGAAAGAATTGGATATACTATTTCCTGCCAATTCTAATGCCCAATTTACATACCAAGGTAAAAGAAATTTAGAAAAGCCAAAGCAATCATTGGGAATGTGGTAGCATTAGAAGTGTTGCAGCTGGATGAGGCAAGAGGATGTGGCATTTTATAGAGATGCTCATATGACTGGGGTCACTTCATCCACCCTTGGTGGAAATTATTTTCTAAGTAGAGAGTCTAAGTAGAGAGTCTATTATTTTCTAAGTAGAGAGTCTCAGATTCGGCTGAGAATCTTCCAATTCATCTGACCCTTGAGGCATAGAACACGAGGATTGGCTTGGCAGGAGTAAGAATTTTAGTCTCAATCACACTCTTTTTCATCACTGGCTAAGAACTCACCTGACAAGGTTAACTTAGTAGCATCTGCCATATTTGAAACCATGATTAATCTGCTTCCAGTTGAGAAATTTCTAGTTGCGACATCTTCTGAGCTGTTTAGAACACAGCATGTTCCACTGACAGTTGCCTCTGGAAGAATCTGGAATGCACCTGAAGCTCCCAGGACTTGAAGACAGACCTCCAAAGACTTGGATCAGGTAATGGCTTTTCATCTATTTGCAGAGCCTGGATCATAGTATATTAGTGAGACACGGGAAACCTTCAGAGGGACAGAACTTTACATGTTGATGATGAATATTGGATTTTGATTCTATCAGGTTAAGCAAGACACAGCAAGAGTATAATGTGACAACTTCAGATGGAAAGTCTTCTAGGCATGTTATGACAAGTTTTCCCTTTCAGAAAGCTATAGCATTTAGAAAGCAGGCATCACCATATTTGAATCTCAGTGAGAGGAGGTATCACAAGCCTACACCTGGAAAAGTCTAGCAATAGATACTTTTCATGAACCTCTCTTTTGAGTCTTGCATCTAGGGGGTTGGGAAATAATGTTTGGATAATGTTTTCAAAACCATTTATTATTTTTCAGAAAGCTCTTAATGTTCTCATTCCAATGGCCTTGAGTATGAATATTCTTTTTTATGATCACAGTCATCTGCAGGGGAATATGAAGCAAAGTGACTGTCAAGAGTGACACTACTGCTTATGAACTTAATCATTTGTGGAAGACACACCATTCTGTTTTTCTGCTGCTTTGTAATAAATAGCTTTACTGGGTTAGGAGTGAAAATGTGGTTCACATTAATATAGATGATATTTAAGAGTAACATGCTCCTGTCACCCTCTTAATTGCAGACCTGATTGGAAGCTAGAAAGATGAAGAGGAGTCAATTGGATGGACTAATATCCCCTCTAGACATAGAGAGATTAAATCATTATTCTTTAATTCTATGTGTCAAAGCCAAACTGTTATTAGTTTTTGTTTGTTATCCTTTTTCTAGAAATAAGTTACCCTTTTTCTAGAAATAAGAAAGCAGGTTTTACCAGGCTTTCTTCATGTCTGAAAACAGAAACCAACTCAAAAATATAGCACCTTGGCACACTTAGCACTTCAGACTGTAAATATGAGAGTATGGAGCTGAATTTTGGAATAACAATGTGAAGTTAAAGTGCCATTTTACTCTAATATGACTTGATTTCATATTCCTTTGTTGGCCTATCCTGTCTCTCCTTTATTTTGTAAGGACATTGAGGGAAAAATTATTTCCTTCACTGCTCTTCCTTTGTGGTTTATTTTATTTAATTGCTACCTTCAATTTGAAGCAACAATCGTTCAGAGCCTATTGTGCCAGGCAGGACAAGTGCTTTGTCCTTCATATTACAGAAGACATGTGAAATACAATGTTCTTTAAATATGTTTGTTATTCATTTTTTTTCTGCCTTGGCATTTTATTTCCCATTCTTCCTAAGACTCTTGTTCTTTTCTGCTTGCCTCTAGGCTTAGAGCACGGAGCTACTGGCATCTTAACCTATTTGAAAATTCCATCAAAGTTGCCTAGTCCTTTTTCCTGATTCAAATGTGCTAGGTGTTTAATTCTCAAATCTACAATTTTTAGGACTGGATATCCTGTTGTGTAAAGATTTCCTTTCATTCACTTGTTAATAGTCTCCTCACTCTTCCTGATTCATTGTCTTTCACCCTGTGGGTGGGGGAAAACAGGGAAGCAATTTAAATCTAGTTTCTGACAAACCTGACCACTAATAGTTGTGAGTTACTGTGTTTTGGTAAGAGGTTAAAAGTATTAGAGCTTTATGAAGGACGCTGAGGTAGGAGCAAGACAGATCCTAAATCTTTGTGAACACCCATTGGGTTTTTAGATTTAAAATGTTAGATAAAACGGAAAAATGTGGCCGATGACAAAACATTCTAATTGATAAACAACAGTTTTCTGGCAAACCCGGTCATTTGTATGGCTGCCAAGAATCTTTTAATAAACAAAAACTATGGGATACTGCTGAAATGATTATTACAAGATGTAAGTACTAAAACTTCTGAACTTTGCCCCTAAGAATACATCTAGGACATTTACTTAGAGGTCATTGAGTTTAAATTTATACCTAATTATTTATAAATGTCATAACCTTTGCTATTATTATAAGGATAATTCAAGCTAATAAATTCATCAAGGAAAATATATAACCTATAAGCAAATTAGTGGAAGAAGGAAAATGTTTATTCCCATTGATCAAATGTAAATATTTTCATTTTGGGGTAATTTTTCTAGTCTTTTGAAGACCCTTTTTTTTTTAAATTTGTTTCAGAAGTTTAAAAGCAATACAAATTTAAAAATATGTAACAGTTCCTTAAATATTATTTTTGCTTCTATAGCCCCAAAGTTTGCAAAACTCTGTAAGTGACTGCACATTTTTTGGTTGGCATATAAAATTTCTGTCATATTTTTAAATTGTTGCTAAGGATGCACTTTATAGCACATTGTAAATATTAATAGTTTAAAATTAAATTGTTACACAATTTTCAAAACACATCCAATAGAATAATGATTTGATGCCTAATATCAACCGTTTAAAAATTCCCTTATTTAATGAATTTGAAGTTTTACTTCTTTTGTTTTTCTCCTTCTATTCATATTCTCATTCCAGTCATTTCTACAGATGTTTTACATATTCTTACAAATATATTTTAATATAACATATTTGTGTTATTATTTCTTTTATTGATCAGTAGATTATTCTCTGCAACTAAAAGGCCCATATACATTAAAACTTAAATTGTTTTCATTTCCTGTGATCATAAGGTTGCATTTTTTAAAAAGTTTTTAATGATGTGTTGTTTTAATTTTTATTTGTATATAATTGTCCAAAGGATCATAACACATTAAAAGTTTAATGAAAAATGATTAAGCATCGGGAGTAAAACTGGATTGGCAATGCTTTTCTTAATGACATAAATATATCTTTTCCTTTCAATTTCTGCATCCATTGATGATTATTATTTATTGACAGAATGAAACAAAATTCATCAATTTTTTCATTTTTTGAATAGATGTGAGTAGTGCTGAGAAACCATGTTTACATAATGCCACAATTTTTTGAGCTCTTTATGAAGCTCTGTGTCACAAATCACATAGTGATGCATCAACAAAAATTATTTTTTTTTTATTGTACTTTAAGTTCTGGGACACATATGCAGAACGTGCAGGTTTGTTACATAGGTATACATGTGCCATGGTGGTTTGCTGCACCCATCAACCCGTAATCTACGTTAGATATTTCTCCTAATGCTATCCCTCTCCTTGTCCCCCAGCCCCCGACAGGCCCCGGTGTGTGATGTTCCCCTCCCTGTGTTCTCATTGTTCAACTCTCACCTATGACTGAGAACATGCAGTGTTTGGATTTTGGTTCCTGTGTTAGTCTGCTGAGAATTATGGTTTCCAGCCAAGACACAAAAATTATTTTTTATGATCTATCTACTAACCACTCAAGTGCATCCTTTTTCTACCTTTTTTTTCAAAGCAAGATATTGGAAACTGACTTGCAGAGGTTAAATGCCCTTGGAAAGGGATTGCTATTTTATTAAAGTCGTTCCTTTCCCAATACTAATGTCAATATTGTCAATTATTCCCTTGTTATGGAGTCTCAGTCTGGAACATTTCACATTGTAAGATTCAGGAAAGGAGAGGGTTGGGCTTTTCCTTTGCAAAGTTAGAAAAGGAGAATCTGCTTCAAACCAGAAATTCTCAGGCCAAATTAGTATTACAAAAGAGTATAGGTGAGAGTCAAAGGTCTAGAATTTCATTCTTTTAAAACTACATATGTGCCTGTGTATTTCTTGAAAATTATTGTATACTTTATAGACTATTGGTATATACAATTCTTTTGCCCAACAACTTTTTCCTCAATTTAAAATCATGTTATGAGTATGTTTTCATGTTATTATATAGTCTTTAAAAATAATTTAATGGATTTATCTACAAGATTAAATTAATACATCATAGTTTATTTTAAAATCCTCTTGTAACTGAAAACATGTTTTTAATTTGTATTACAAATAACAAGAATTAAAGCAACCTTATACAGAAAGATCCCTCTCCTGAAGAAAAAGATCCTTCAGTTTCAAAAAACTGAATTTGGCTCTTTCAGTTTTTTGTTTAGCCTGCTTAAGATCATAATATTGATTCATTGTAAACATGGACCTTTTATTCTTTTGTCCAAATAATGATCTATTATATAATCATTTTCTTCCTCCCATACATTCTCCATTCCCACATTTCTTTTCCATATCTTTCTAAGCTCATTAATCAAGAAAAGATGAAATAAAAAATGTATGCCATAACTGATGACAGGCAAGATATGGTTTCATGTCTTTCACTAATATTATTCTTGGTTTCCTTCTATACATATACATACATATTATTTAGAAAATTATATATATATAGATGTATATATATGTGTATATATAGAGGGAAGCCAAATATAATATAGGATGAAAATTTTATATATATATACACTTTAGAAAATTCTATATGTATGTAAATTTTAATCCCATTTGTCACATCTTCCTTGGGCTGTGAGGATGTCACACATTTTGCTTGCATTTTATTGTGCATGTTGACATCAGCTTTGTTTTGTGTCTTTTATTTGTTTACCAGGTAACCTACATATACAAGATATTTTCTATTTTCACTTTTCTGGGCCCTATCCTATTTTTTACTTTGTCACTCAAATTTGTTAAGACAAAATTGTTCCTCTCTTGTAATCTTCCAATGAGTTACACTGTTCCCAAACCTTCTAACCTCTATTAATACTTTGAAAATATTTTCATAAGGGGAGTAAGACTCAGTGAAAAGAAATTGAATAAAACAGATATTGTTCAAATTCTAAACTGACATTTACATTTGCTAGCGGTGGAAAAATAATGATTAAGCATATAGATGCTCAGTCCATGGTATATAAATTATAGATTAAATAGGCAAAGTACTCTATACAGTCAAGAATGAAAATTATTAGTAGAATTAACAAGTAAACAGAAATTCTTGACTGCTCTTATTCTATTTGAGAAGTGTTGGTACAAAATATGTTGTTATTTTTCATAAGTCAATTGAAATAATTGTGCCATATTCAGTATAAACAAAACTACAGACACAAAAGATTTAAAAAGTTATAAATATGAAGCATTTGTATTTATAACATAAAGTATAATATGTGGTTCTTGCCCATAAGAAGCTTATGAACTAGTTGGAGAACCAACACATACAACTGAAATAATCACAGAAATAGAAGACATGTGATAACAATAGCTACCATTTACTAAGAGTCAAGCATTGTTAGATGTTTTATAGACATTATTTATCATCTTATTTATCACATCTTTATCATCTTAAGTCAACCCTACATGTAGGTGTTGTTATACATGTAGGTGTTGTTATATCACTATACAGATAAGAAAATTAAGTTTCGGAGACGTTTAATTGCCTAGCAATCACACAACTAATAATAAAACAGTGATAGCCAATAGTTAGGAAATGTCTACAATGTGTGGCTTCATTGGGAAGCTAGTGATGGAGTTGAGACACAGGAGCTGTGGCTCATAGCCAGTTTTGCTACCCACAGTTGAAGCTCTGATAGCTGCAATCTCATGGTGCCATATCTTCTGAAGGACAGAGTTAGAATTTTAACTCAGAATTCTCCACAAAGCTTTCAGGGATTCATCATTAGCTTTATTTTACCATTGATCAAACTGAAATTCATCTGTAGAAACTGACCTCTCTGCATTTTCTAAACTTAAGAGTTTTCCAAACTTAGAGCTTAGAGTTTTCTGTGGGGTCTTTGTACCTGAACACTCTGGCCAATTCTCACCTCCATTTACGAATATAGTGAAGAATTAGGGTGGGGACTGGTTAAGAATGGTCTCCAACCATTGCCATAAGTTGTTGTTAAGTGTTTGCTTGATGAGCCTGATAGTTCCTATTACGGGGCAATAAGAAAAATGGAATTAAGGTCTCTATTACTTCTGATATTCTTTTGTTGAGAAATTGCTATACTTGATTTCACCATCAAGGTATTTGTCAGTGCAAAATGCATTACTTATGAGAACTGCCTACATATAATCAACATGCATTTGATGTACAATATATGAACCCAATATAAAATCAAACATGCGTCAAGGCAACATTCTTTTGAAAGTCTCATATTTCCTACTGACTGCAGTAGCTAGAGGGATTGGGGGCAGGGAGCGGACAAAAAGCAACTATTGGAGAAGCAAGATTTTTGAGCATGGGAAGAGGGTCTTGCAAGTAATGTACCTTTTCCCAACCAAATTCCAACCAAATTTGAGTAAAACTAGCAGCTGTCTACACAGTCATGTAGAGCATCTGCCTGAAGAAACTTTTGAAGGAGAAATTTCCAATTTTTGCCCACTTATTTTAGCCTTTCCTTCATTATATAAATTTTTTTGGTATAGTAAAGAAAGAAAGAAATATTAAATCAGCATTTAATAACTCATGAACACAAAGAGAGGAACAACAGACCTTGGGGCCTACTTGAGAGTGGAGGGTGGGAGGAGGAAGAGGATCAGAAAAAATAACTATTTGGTACTAGGCTTTGTACCTGGGTGATGAAATAATCTGTGCAAAAACCTCCATGACACAAGTTTATGTATATAACAAACCTTCACATCTATCCCTGAATCCAAAATAAAAGTTTAAGAAAAGACTGCAGAAAAGTAGGTTAAATAAAGTTAAATAGAGTCTTGATTGCAGGACTATAGCAAACCTTAATTATAAACTAAGGCTCTCCGAATAAGTGATGTTTATAGCATTTATATAAGTCTATCTGCATACATGTGCCTGTATGTGTGTGTGTAGTCTGAATATCCAAGCAAGTTTTATGCACACACACACACACACACACATACAGAGTCTATGAGTCTCCAAGGAAGTCATATATATAATATGTACACACACATATATAGTTTAACATATATTTACCCATGGCCTCTTTATACAAATAGCATTTTATGGGAGTCATGTTTTGTAAGACAGCAATGTGAAAAGTGGATTTAGAGTGATAAATCAATATAATCTATTATGGATTACATTTATAATAAAATATACAATAAATATAATCTATTGTGATTTAATCTGAGTACTTGCAACCAAGGGTCTCATCTTTACAAACTGAGAATCCCCTGGAATTTATCATGTCTGCTTTTTTCTTACTCTAAAATCCTTATATGCATTAGCATATCCTTAGTCTAATATCCTTATATTTCTTAGTCTAATATCTTTATATTTCTTAGTCTAATATCTTTATATTTCTTAGTCTAGTATGCTAATGCATATAAGGATATGTGAACCAGGATATAAGGATATATGATATTATATAGAATATAAGGATATATGAACCAGCAGAATGTCGATGTGGGACACATAAGAAGGCAATACTCATCAGGGAGCTGTCACAGAAACAGGTCAAATAAATTAAAAAACTCAGAGTATTATTAAGAGAGGTTCCTGAATCAAGCACCCTTACCCAACAATTATAGTTACTACTATAAGGCTTGGATAGGCAAAGCAGGTCAGAACACCCCTCATAAGAGGTGCTGGAAGACAGGCTGTTTAGATTCGACTTGACACTCCATCCTAAATGGAACACGTAGAGACTCCTCTTGCTGGGGTGTGTCATCCTTCTATATCCAGATCCATATAACACAGGGGAGCGAAACAAAGGCAGCTGATGGGCTGTATGTCATGGTTACAAAAGGCAATCTGTCATGGCTAGTATATCCTTGTGCCATCCCTTGGGGCTGGATCCCAGCTCTTTCTATAAGGAGCACATTGTGCTAGCTCACAGCCCTCTTCCCCTGCAACATGAGAACACCCACAGGTTTAGCCATTTTGGAAGAGAGCTGGATCTGCTCCAGCACAAGGGCCCCAGGTTTTTTTTTAACCAGTGATTGTGATTCAGAGGCCTCAAAATGCCAACCACTCAGCAGAAATGAGAGCATGTAAACTGTCAAAGCCTTGAGAGAGAAGACCAAATTTTACACATTTCGCTACTACTTTGCCATAAAATATAATCCCAAGGTAAGGACCTGATCAACATTCAAAGCTTACTCTCGGTGAGGAATGATGAAGTGGAATAAAATCAAACCAGTGAAGCAATATGTAATATAAAATAGTGAGTCAATTTGGCGTAGTCATTAAAATTAAATAACATGGCCAGGTGCGGTGGCCCACTCCTGTAATCCCAGCACTTTGGGAAGCCGAGGCGAGTGGAACACCAGGAGTAAGGAGTGCGAGACCAGCCTGACCACAATGGTGAAACCCCGTCTCTACTAAAAATACAAAAAATTAGGTGTGGCGGCTTGCGCCTGTAACCCCAGCTATTCCAGAGACTGGGGCAGGAGAATCCCTTGAACCCAGGAGGTGGATGTTGCAATGAGTCAAGGTCGCGCCATTATACTCCAGTCTGGGCAACAAGAGTGAAACTCAGTCTCAGGGGAAAAAAAAAAAAATTAAATAACGTATTCATTTACTCCTTCATCCATCCATTTTATTGGCATTTATAAAAACCTCCATGCCAGGTCTCAGAGAAACAGAAATAAAAATGAGAAAGTTTCTCTTTTGAAAGAATCCAACCAGTCTGGCTGTTTTTTAAACTTTAGAATGTGTATGAACCACTCATAATGATGGTTTAAAATGCAGATTCCCGGGCCACGCACTCCACAATAGATTCTTCTTCAGCTGGGCAGTGGTGAGGTCTAAGAGTTTTCAGTGTGAGGTCTAAGAGTCTTCAGTGTTTTTCATGGTGATTATGACGCCTGTGGTCTATGGGCCATACTTAGAAAAACACTAATTAGACACATAGAAGCCAGAGGACCCCCATAAAACCAGCCTGAATGGACTGAGTGGTTAAGAGCATAGTCTTCGTATGCATTTCTGAGAGTCAGGCACCCTGAGTTCAGATTCTGCCTCCATGACCATCTGTTTGATATTGGGTAAATTACTTGACTTCTGTAAGACCCAGTTTTATTTTAAATAAAATGGGGACAATATTTCCCATCCTTTTCTTTCTTTTCTTTTCTTTTCTTTCTTTCTTTCTTTTCTTTCTTTCTTTCTTTCTCTTTCTCTCTCTCTCTCTTCTCTTTCTCAATCTCTCTCTTCTTTCTTTTCTTCTTTTCTTTTCTTTTCTTTCTCTCTTTCTCTTTCTGTCTTCCTTTCTTTCTGACAGGGTTTCACTCTGTCGCCCAGGCTGGCATGCAGTGGTGGTGCTATCACAGCTCACTGGAGCCTCAACCTCCTGGGCCCAGGTGATCCTCTTACCTCAGCCCCATGAGTAGCGGGGACTACAGGTGCATGTCACCATGCCTGGCTAATTTTTTGTATTTTTTTAGAAACAGGTTTTCCATATTTCCCAGGCTGGTCTCATACTCCTGGACTGAAGTGATCAGCCCGCCTCAGCCTTCCAAAGTGCTGGGATTACAGGCATGAGCCACCATGCCCAGTCCAACATTTCCTATCTTTTAGAATTATTTTGAGAATAAAATGAAATAATGATGTCTGGCACATTATCTGGTACAGAATAGATGCTCAATACATAGTTGCAATAGCAATAATTATTGCTTCTGAAGGTGATATTATTATTGCTGCCATAGAGTTGCACCAGAATTAAGCTATATTAATCTATATTAATTTAGATGTCAATATATTATATTACTATACAGTAACAAAACAGATTAGCAGGGAGGGTGTATTTTCTAAAATAATTTGAAGATCTGTATTTTATAAGTCACTGTAAAAGGAAGCCCTCCTGAATAATGTTCCCCTTGGTTGTTTTTGCAAAGTTGTTTTTTGCTTTAAACTTAAGTAGTTTCAAAGACAAATAAGAAATACTCATAATCTTTTTCTCTCTACAATGTTCACAATTTTTTAAAAAGTTTAAATGATCATATCTGTCTTATGATAAGGTAATACTGGATATAGAAAATTTAGAAAGTGTGAAAAACACTTTAAAAATGAGAAAATAATCATCTAACTATAATTAAAATTTGATGTTTAGGCTTTTTTTTCTATTATGGTTCGTGTCATCATTGAACTCAAAATATATGCACAATTTGAATTCTGTTTTTCCGTATGTATTATGTAGCAGGAATTTTCACATATCACACATAAGCATAATATTAATGACTGAATAATTCCATTTTTCTCACCCATAATTTAGGTCACCAGTCTCTTACTTTGGGAAATTTTACTGTCTTAATATATACAATAAGAAATAATTTTATACCGAGTGTTTATATATACATCATTTTTCTTTTAGATAGATTCCTGAAAACAAAATTACTGAGTGAAGGTTATGAATACTTTTAAATTTATAAGACATGTTAACAAATTTTTTTCATAAAGGTTTTGCCAATGACAAACTCCACCATCAGAAAAAAGTACCAATCTATCTAATAACTAGAGATACTAAATGTGCTTTGATTAATTTATTGGCCATTATATTTCTTTTCTACAAATTATCTATTCCCTCTTTCGTCCAGTTATCTACTGGAAACTTGATTGATTGTTTTCTCTGTTCCTTTCCATTCATTCCCTCCTTTCTTCTTTCCTTCTATCTTTTCTTTTCTTACTAAAAAGTCATTTTAGATTTTTCATGGAATGAATGTTGTATAATTCAGTATTCTACCAGTTAAAGCACAGCCTAGAAGTATGTTTCTGCTCTCTCTCACAGCAGTGTTATAAAAAGATTACACCAAATTTCACTTCATAGAATTTATCTTTGATGACAAATATATTAAATTTCCTTTCCCAGGCAGATCCCAAATGTGGCAGCTTTTACTGGCAGCATGCTGGATGCTTCCTCTTGGATCTATGTATGGTTATGATAAGAAAGGAAACAACGCAAACCCTGAAGCTAATATGAATATTGTAAGTCATTTGTTAAGAAAAAATGCTAAAATGAGGAATTATTCATATTTCAGCATTTGAAATACAACTGGGGTGCCTTCTCAGTTTTCAGCAATTCCTCCAGTGACTAAATCTATGCTTCCTCTCCTGTTTCTTTATATGGCTAACTAATCTAAGAATTCAAATATCTGACCCAAGTTGGGGCAGTAATATTCCATCTCCTAGTTTGAACTACTATCCAGTGGTGGCTTCCTAAAGAGAAGGTTCATGACTCAATACAGTGATCTCTATAGAGTATCTTTGAGTTTTCCCTGCGGTTTTTCATAGAGAAGTTTCTTTGATTTTGTGAACTATCCCAATGCACTTTTTTGGTTTAATAAGCCAGTGTTGGTTTCTTTTGTTTATTACCAAAGTGTTTAACATTCAGGAATTCATATCAGAAGTAGAATGGAATAGTGTTAGGCAAAGAAAAAAAGGCCAAATGACAAATATCTACTACAGAATTCATTCTGATAATATACTCCATTTTCCTATATAAACGGTGCACAATTGATTTCCTGTACCATACGCAAGTTGTATTAGAACCATAAAAATAATGAAACTGCCAAAGTTTTTTTTCATTAGTATCTCTTCTTGTTTCTCTCTCTAAAGTATCAAGCAAGTACCCTTGATCTCGTACCACACTGCTGAACTCACATAATTTTTCTCTCTCTAGTATAAGTGATTTTTAGCTTTTAATCCTTCTATAATGATAATAAGAACAATCATCTATAAAGCACTTATGTTAGGCATTGTTCTACACATATTACATATAATCCTCACAATGTCACAGTCTGTCTCCAGAGCCTGGGCTCTTCGCCGCTGCTCTATGTAGCCCATAATTTATACATGCATCTCTGTGTCTGACTTGGGAAAATGCATAATCCTTTGATAAAGGCATAAGCTTTGGAGTTAAACTTACTTTAGCATTAATCTGATTTTTATCTCTTCCTAGTATATAATCTTGGACAAATTGTTAATCTACCTGAATGTCAGTTTTCTCAACTGTAAATGGTATAATTCTATCTCAAAGGCCTCTTATAAGGTTAATGAGACAAGGAATGTAAACCTCTACGCAGAGGATAACCAATAATCACTAGTTCTCCTCTTCTTTGTACATCTGTGGGTGGGGTATCTTCTCTGACCCCTCTAGGCTCACTCTTTGCTCTTTAACACCTTTCTGTCTGCCAAGAGGCTGAACTGTAAGGACAGGTCAACAAGCAACCTTGCCTTTTGGTTTTCAGTTCAATTCAGTCAATGGACATTGTGAGCAGAAGATGGAAAGAAATAGGCCAGTAACGTTTGATTTTTTATTGTCCTGGCTTCCTCCCTGTGAAGTCAACTTAGACAAGCTGTCTTCCTCAATTTGGTTATCTCAGCTTGACTTTCTCCTTTCGGCCTCCGGTAACTGCTTCCTCCCCTCTTCTTTTAAGTCTGTTTGGTAATAGTTCACTTGTTATTAGCCACAGGGTACTCCACAATTCCCTGTGGTTTCCCTCATTAGATAACCATATAATTTTTCATCAAAACAAACTAGGGTGCTTTAATAATACCAGGCCAACAGGCAAAACCAGAAAGTGTCCTGAGCAAACAAGAATGTAGGGTCACCCCACCCAGACTTACCTATGCCTCTTTATGTATCTCCTAGAAATCCCTTTTAAATTATGCTCATAGGAATATTACATGCCGTCACAGCACATAGAGTGATAAGCAGTAGGTGCAATTTAAAGTACTACATTGTGGCCAGGCATGGAGGCTCACACCTACAATCCTAGCACTTTGGGAGGCCAAGGCAGGGGAATGAATGCCTTGAATTTAGGAGTTCAAGACCAGCCTGGGCAACATGGTGAAACCCCGTCTCTATAAAAACATACAAAAAATTTAGCTGGGCATTGGGGCAGGTGCCTGTACTTCCAGGTACTTGGAAGACTGAGGTGGGAGGATCACTTGAGCCCAGGAGGTGAAGGCTGCAGTAAGCCGAGATCACACCACTGCACTCCAGCCTGGGGAACAGAGTGAGACCCATCTCAAACAAATAAACAAACAAAGTACTATATTGTAATGCATGTGTAAAAATTAAGAGATTATAAAATGAAGGTATATATTTCCTTTCCTCTTTTTAGAGCCAGATTATTTCTTACTGGGGATATCCTTATGAAGAGTATGATGTTACAACAAAAGATGGTTATATCCTTGGAATTTATAGGATTCCACATGGAAGAGGATGCCCAGGGAGGACAGGTATTATTTATTTTGTTATAAAAGGAAAAATACTTAAAGCAGAGGTACTTAAATGTCCTGGGAGAAGTCAAGCAGTTTCTGTTCTGAAATCCTTAGCTGTCCTTTCCATTAGAGGAGGAAAATCATCACCCTCCACCTCTCTGTTTAATTAGTATAACTTTGAAGTTTTAAGTCACTTTTACATACACTGTTTATTTGGTCACTCCTTTTCTTCATGACTTCATCTTCCTACCAAGCAAACACCAAAACACATCGTGTTCTTACCCTAGTGATACCACTGTCCCGTTTTGAAAATCAGAAAACTAGGGGTTATTCTTGATACCACCTTCTCCCTCACCTTCTACATGCAACCTAACATTGCCATCTATCAATTTTGCCTTCTAAATTTCTCTCTAGTCTGAAAACTTTTAGCTTCAATAATCATTCAAACCCAGGTTTGGACATAATGTCTTCAACTACTACGATGCCTTCTCACTGGTATTAAACTATTTGTAGTCAGTTCTGGACCCAAGTCTGTGTGATTTCATGGTTTAAAGTAAATATTACCCTATTAGCTCCCACCTAGCAACAGCTTCCCAGCTTGTCAAATCACCATCTAGTTGAGCCTACCTTCCTTCACTCCAGCCTCCACCATGTCCATCAGGGTGACCTAGAAGTCTGCCTTCAGCAGCTGTTGGTACAGGAGTATACCCAGTGCTTGTATCAGTTCCTCGAGCTTCTTTCAGGTGGGCAGCAGCTTTCTGGGTGGCCTGGGCACCAGTATGGGTCTGGGTGAGGTCTATGCTGGGGCTGGTGGTATGGGAGGCATCACAGTTATCACTGTGACTCGGAGTCTGCTGAGTTCCCTAAAACTGGTGGTGGATCCCAACATCCATGCTGTGAACATCCAGGAGAAGAAGCAGATCAAGACCCTGAACAACTTTGCCTCCTTCATTGACAAAGTGTGGTTCCTGGAGCAGCAGATCAAGATGCTGGAGACCATGTGGAGCCTGCAGCAGCAGAAGACAGCTGGGATCAACGTGGACAACATGGAGAGCTGCATCAACCACCTTCTGCGGCAGCTGGACACATGGGACCAGAAGCTGAAGCTGGACGTGGAGCTTGGCAACATGCAGAGGCTGGTGGAGGACTTCAAAAGTACCAGGATGAGATCAACAAGCATACAGAGATGGAGAATGAATTTTCCTCATCAAGAAGGATGTGGATAAAGCTTACATGAACAACGCAGAACAAGTAGTCTCGCCTAGAAGGGCTGCCCCAGGAGAATAGAAGATCCGTGAACTGCAGTCCCAGATCTCGGTCACATCTGTGGGCCTGTCCATGGACAATAGCCGAGTCCTGGACATGGACGGCATCATCTCGAAGTATCCGCCCAGTACCAGGAGATCGCCAGCCGCAGCTGGGCCAAGTCTGACAGCATGCACCACCAGATCGAGTATGAGGAACTGCAGGCCCTGGCTGGGAAGGCTGAGAATGAGCTGTATCGCAAGAAGAGGATCTTCCAGATGAACCGAAACATCAGCCGATTCCAGGATGAGACTGAAGGCCTCAAAGGCCAGAGAATGCGGAGCAGCGTGGGGAGTTTGCCCTTAAGGACTCAACGCTGAGCCTGCAGAGCTGGAGGCCGCTCTGCAGCGGATCAAACAGGACGGGGCGCCGTAGCTTCACCAGAACTTGGAGCTGATGAATGTCAAGCTGGCCTTGAGCATCGAGAGCGCCACCTACAGGAAGCTGCTGGAGGGCAAGGAGAGCCCGCTGGAGTCTGGGACGCAGAGCAGGTGTATCCATAGGAGTACCAGCAGTGGCTAACCCGGTGGACTGGGCTCGGCCTCACAAGCTCTGGCCTCAGCTATGGCCTGGACTCCTTTCAGTCCAGCTTTGGCTTTGGCGGGGGCTCCGGCTCTTTCAGCCGCACCAGCTCCTGCAGGGCCATAGTTGTGAAGAAGACTGAGACCTGTATTGGGAAGCTGGTATCTGAGTCCTCTGATGTCCTGCCCAAGTGAATGTCCACGGCAGCACTTCTCAGCTTACCCTTCCTGTGGCTGCCCCACATCCTGCTGGGGAGGCAGCTGTGCAGGGGAGCATGGGCAACTGGAGACCCACCTGACGCTCAGCCCTAGCTCTCAGCCTAGAGGGATAGTTTACTGCCTAGAGTACACCACTTGCCCTTGCCTCCAATTAAAAAACCAATTCTATTTTTTTGTTGTTTTTTTCTAAAATAGAGCCTCAGGTATCCTTAGGAATCTCTGCAAAAAAGACCCTATTCATTCCTATCAGTTCTGTGCTTAAACTTCATTAAAGCGTCAATTCTAGCTCCCTACAATGCAGGTGGCTATCCATAGGTGGAAAAAAGTGAGCATTTCATTCTCTAGAAACGATTTGCTTTTGTTTTCTTCTCTCTCTTCTTAGTTCATTTTATACTTTGGCAGGTCGAATAACAAAACTTCTCAATATCAGAAAGACTACTTATTTAAAGAAAAACTAGATTTTTAAAGAGTGGAAGATATAATGGTGTTGCTGGCTTTACAGAGCCAATCATTTCCCAAAATAACTCCATAATTACAAATAACTTTGTAAATACTCGAGAGAACTTTTAAGTCTCTCCAAGCTTTTCTCTTGTCATTTCTATCACAGTTCCCAAAATGCATGAGACAAAAAGCTGTACAATGAGAAACTCTCTCTCTAATCTGAGATCCCTGGATCTGTCTCAGACTCAGATCACAGAGGCCTGATGATACTTAACTATTTAATGGTACTTAACTTTGGCAAAGTCAGTAACACCTCTTCTTTCCCTCTATTCCAAAAGGTGGAAAAATGGACATAGACTCTTAGTTCCTTGGTCCCGGTGGCTGAAGGCTCTCTGAGAGTACAACTTACTCTCAGGAAGCCACTCTAGCTCCAAAAGTGACCTGAGGTAGGGTCCTGAGATACCAACACAGCATCACAAACCATTTATAAAGCAGAGGAAAAGCCTAATCACTTCTTCCCTCTCTTCTCTCTTTTTCAACACTTTCTCACTTCCTTCTTTTTCCTTTCTCTTTCTTAGTTAAAATGTCCCTATTTGACATTGGGAATAGGATTTTTGTATCATATTAACAATTTTAAACTATAAAGTTCTACTTATATCCTTGTTTTTTGCAATTCAAATGAAATGAAGCAGTGCCTATAAAAATTAGCATAGTGCTTGACATTCAGTGAGCATTCAACAAATGACATTTTTATTATTTTTTGTTATTTTGAAAAAAATTTAAATTTTTAATCAGATGAGTCTTGAAAAATATAATGCTATTAATATAAATAACAGTAATAGAGCTAATATTTACTGTGCCAGATGGCCTTTTATATGTTTAAGTTCTCAATGAATTCTTATAAATACACGAGGAGATAGCATTTGTTATTATTTCCCATTATACAGATAGGTTAACTGAGGCACAAAGGAGTTCCTGCATATCAGAAGGGATTCTGAACTAGGGCAATCTAACTTCCACATGTAAATAATACAATACATTATATATAACCCTTTACAAATGAGAAAATAAGACCGAGAGAACTTAAATAACTTACCCAAGTAAGTAGCTCAGAAGGGACTAGGTCCCAGATTTGCCTGGCATCAAATTTTACCTCTTAACCTCTCTTCTATACTACAGAAATTCAGGAATGAGATTTTTCTTGTAGGCACTGAGGAAGTTCAGACATGAAATTCTTGTTGCCTGTGTTTTGCAGCTCCAAAGCCTGCTGTGTATTTGCAGCATGGCTTAATTGCATCTGCCAGTAACTGGATTTGCAACCTGCCCAACAACAGCCTGGCTTTCCTTCTGGCAGATAGTGGCTATGACGTGTGGTTGGGGAACAGCCGAGGAAACACTTGGTCCAGAAAACACCTTAAATTGTCGCCCGAATCACCAGAATACTGGGCCTTCAGGTAAGGAGAAACCTATTAACGAATACAGTGTGTACTCTGCTCATGTGTATGTATGAACACCTAGTGATTTTTGCCCTTTTTGGGTCCAAATGCACGCAGTGGAATCCACAAGAAGGAAACAAATCTTTCTTTCTACCCAGACTTTCTTCACAGGCTCTAAAGAACTGTCATTATTATTGCATGACTGTTTTAGAATTCCTGCCTCCTTCCTGGTATCTGTGTGTGGGTGAATGTGTGTATGTATGTTCTAAGGGAAGTAAGAAGAAAGCCTGATTACAGAATGGCTAAGCAACAGCGTTGCCAGCAGCAGCGCCAGGGGTTGCTGTCTGCTTCAGAAGCTACGCCTACCTGGTTACAGGAGCAAACCCATGCACTGGCATAGGAGCTAAGAACCATGCCTTGGAGGTCATGAAAACCCTGTGTTCCTTGGCTTCATTGCCAGACTTCTTTCTGGAAAGCACTGGCATTTCCTAATTCTATAACCATAATCCATTGCACCCTTGCAAATGACTAGAAAATTCCCTAGGTAAGTATTTATTAAACTATATACAGTATCAGAAGTAACTGAGGTCATTGTTAAATATGCGGATTACTGGATCTCTTCCCAGGAAATTGTGATTCAGTCAGTTGGCTGAGGTCTGCAAATCTGTTTGCTTTATTATTCTTTTAGATAAGCATTCCAGGTAATTGCTCTTTTCAGAGGAGCTTGGTAAACCTGTTATAGAATTAAGTGAATATGACTAGCCTTGCAAGAAAAGCATCAGTAGGCCTTGACAAATCAAATTTTTCTGATTTCAGTTTCTTAAAAATGTTGACTTGCAATCAAGGTGTTGTGCCCTTTAAAGTTGCATAGATGCCTAATATCATATATTGACACTAGTCTATATTTAACAAAATCAAAGTATTTATGTTTTCACTGAATGTGTTTAAATGTTCTAGGCCTAACAATGAGATGACTTTTCTAATTTGTTATTCTTTCTTTTTGATAGTTTGGATGAGATGGCTAAATATGACCTTCCAGCCACAATCAGTTTTATCATAGAGAAAACAGGACAGAAGCGACTCTACTACGTGGGTCACTCACAAGGCACCACCATAGGTGTGTTTGGGGCAGATGAGATCAGAGAATGTCAGGGGCTCTTCTTGCATATTCATGGAAGGGGGTCAGTATTTCTTCTGTCTGTGCAATCTCTAGCTTGGGGGCTTGACTTAGGAAACCATTTCCTCTGGCTAATTTCTGAAGAGTAAATAAAATAAGAATGACAATAGGGAATTTTCCCTCAACACTAAATTTGGAGGTTGATAGATAAGCCTGAAAGAGGGAGAATTATTCATATATTCATTTGTGCGACCAACAAACATTTGTCAGACACTGTTATATGCTGAGGAAGCAGAGATAAATATGGTATTCATTCTTTCCTTGAAGATCTCACAGTCTAGTGAGGGACACTAGAAAGAAAGCAGAGATTACAAAACTCAGCAATTATATGCTACAATCAGTATGACTTTTAGTTGCCAGGGAGGCATTGGAGTAGGCCAGATGTGGGTAGGGCTATGTTGGCAGTGTTTTGAGGCCTATTTGTCCCCTTACTGTTCTCACTTTGGCTAGAGGCCTTAACACTACCAACAGGATTTCCATCAGTCCGTTTTCTATATCTTAATTATAATCAGGATTCTGGTGTAAAGCAGGTCTGTACATACTTGTACTGTATCACACATCTCACATACATTCTCTTATTGGAAACTGCAAACATCTGAAACCACTATCATCCATGCTCCACAAATGGTTGAATTGAGGAATCTGTTCTAATGGTGATATTCCCAAGTAACATCTTACATTTCATATCTTTAATAAAGATTACAGACACAAAGGTTATAAAGGTCAAATGCACATAACTTACATACATTTGACTTTTATAAAAATCATCCTATAAGGATTTTACCATTCACGCTTACAGACTGAGAAAACCGAGACTCACACAGGGAAGTAAATAGGAAGTAGGAAATAGGAAGTAAATAGGAAGCCAAATTTACAGCCCAGTTTTGTCTGATACAAGGACTATCGTCAAGCTGGAATGGGCTTTGGAGTTTACCTAGACATGCCCCACAGTAGATATTTGAACCCTCTCTCCCTGCACTCCCCAGGGACAGGAAACACTTTATTCTGAATTAGCCAATTCCACCCTTGAGAAATTGAGAAATTCTTCTCTACAAATGGTAATAATTCTATGTTGTTTTTTGTTTTGTTTTTAATATGGCTACATTTACTACAACTTACAATGAACAAATAATTATGTGAAAACTATGAACTAGTGTCTTCTTCCATTTCAGCTTTTATAGCATTTTCTACAAACCCAGAACTGGCTAAAAGGATTAAGATATTTTTTGCACTGGCTCCAGTTGTCACACTGAAATACACCCGAAGTCCTATGAAAAAACTAACAACTCTTTCCAGGCAAGTAGTCAAGGTATGTGACTTCCCAAGTTTTAATCTGAAATAACTAAAAGTAGCTTTATTTCCACTGATTTCAACAGAAAACCAATGACATTTTACAAACTTCTGAGAAAATAATAGGTATTCAAGATAATCCATATAAGTTCACTGATGATGTACGCAATCTTATTAGCAGAGTTCAGGGAACTCCCCCTGTTGTTAATCTACCCTACTTTCTTCAACTATGTCTAGAAACATGTCTCCTGTATCATTCCTCAACCACAGATAGAGAGAGCTTATTTGATTGATTGGTTTGTTGAATTTAGCGGATTAAATTTTTCTGGTGATCCCTAATTTTTTAGGGGCAGTAGTGGTTGAGTTCACAGCATGGAATCAGATGGTGTGGGTTTGAATCTCATTTGTATGATTTGCGAGCTGGGTAAATCTGGTCAAGACCTTAAGTGCTCTTCATCTGTAACGTGGGGATAATAATACTTCTCACTCATAGGGCTACCATGAGGACGACGTGAATTAATACAGTATATCCTTTAAAACAATGTCTTGCATACTGTAAACCTTTAATAAATGTTAACAATTGTTTTGGCTATCATTAGTTTTATAGGACGTACCCTCCTCCATCACTAAATGCCCAACCTTGTTTCATTTCCTGACACTTTACAGGCTGTCATTTTGACAATTCCGAAAACCCAGGCAAAACTCTGGGCCCCCTGATCTCCTCTAGTTGACGGCTAACTAATCTGATCGTTTATCTAGTCCAGGTGAATTGCATTGCATGGGTTGGTGTGTTTTCTTCTTGTATTTTAACATGGGCTTCTCCCACGGTAATAACTCCCATGGTGGTGATTGTACAGTTCAGTGATTTCAATGAAAGCAGATGAAAGTGAAACAATTCTGATAGAAGCCCAAAGATTTACAGAAGATTCCTGTTGAGAGCTAAACAAATTAGTCTATGGTGATTGAAGTTCCTATCTATACATCCCAGAAAGATGGGTAGCAGAAAAACCACCTGAAAATAACAAAACATGCTTACATTGCCTGTTGGTACCTGGGCCTCTTATACCATTGAGACTTCACTCTGGCCTGCTCCTGCTATTAAGTAAACAATGTCAGACTGTTCGCTAAATTATTTCAGTATTCCCACACAATTAAGAGATATTTTAGGACAGTGGGATCTTTCCATTCCTCTTCATTTGCACAGCTGTCTTTAAACTTCCTGCATTCCCTGACGTGTGTAGGATATGGTGTACAAGCTAATTCAGCCAAAAGATATCTAGGAGCTACTATTTCAAGGCCTTGGCATTAGGAAAC
This sequence comes from Theropithecus gelada, assembly GCF_003255815.1. Lineage (NCBI taxonomy): Eukaryota > Metazoa > Chordata > Mammalia > Primates > Cercopithecidae > Theropithecus > Theropithecus gelada. Next base: position 85,233,264 of record NC_037677.1, read on the forward strand.
AGCTATGTCTACAAGGAACCTTTTCAGCTCATTGGTATGAGTAAAAACTAGGGTGTATGTGAGAGTAGAATGGGATTCAACTAAGGAGGTATTAGGAGACAATGGAAGAAAGCAGTGTCATGTCTAGGAGTTTAGACTTTGTTCTGTTAATGATGGGAGGCCATTGAAGAATATTAAATAGAAAAGTGGCTTGATCAAATTTGTAATTTTAGAAAGATTGCCCTTTCAAAATTATTGTTTTATTTATTTATTTTGTATTATACTTTAAGTTCTAGGGTACATATGCACAAAGTGCAGGTTTGTTACATATGTATACATGTGCCATGTTGGTGTGCTGCACCCATTAACTCATCATTTACATTAGTTATGTCTCCTAATGCTATCCCTCCCCGCTCCCCAAACCCTACAACAGGCCCTGGTGTGTGATGTTCCCCTTCCTCTGTCCAATTGTTTTCATTGTTCAATTCCCACCTATGAGTGAGAACATGTGGTGTTTGGTTTTCTGTAGGGACATGGATGCAGCTGGAAAACGTCATTCTCAGCCCTTTCTAAATTATAACTCCAATAGAGTAACTATAGTACCAACAGAAGAACTGCCACATATGACCTACTAATTCCTAGTAGAAATTCCAGTATTATAATGATAGAGCAAAAACTTTGCTAGGTAAACTCAGAGAAAAGCAAAAATACTTCTAGCTGTTGGAATCACAACAGACTTTTTGGATAAGATGGCATTTTAGTTTGCACTTAAGGATAACATTTCAATATAGAGTGTGGTATAGAAAGGCTTTCCAAAGCAAGAGGGAAGCATGAGCAACATTGAAGTGGTGAAGCTCAGGTCATGGAAAACCACACATAACTCACTTTACTGGAGTTTTATATTAGTATTAGTAAAGGAGAGTATGAGAAATCATGTTGGAAATGTAGAGGCAGATTATAAAGGGATTTGAGTGCAAAATTAATGAGTTTGGAATGTATTCTATAGGTAATTGGGGAGCATGGAAATATTTGCACAGAGGAATGACATGCATAATGTCCCTTTTTAGAAAGATTTCCCTGGGAACCAAATGTAAGCAGATGGGGGTAAAGGACATCAAGAAGGGTGAAAGATTAGGAGAATAATGATGGAGTTATTGTTAACACATCAGTTGATAGATACTGGGGATTGGAACAAGAGTTGTGCAACAAAAAATAATCTATAAGATATGACAATGAAATGATAGACAACGTTTAGGTATGTTTTTGACTTTTTGAGGAAGGGGCTTTCTTTCTCCTCTCCTCTCCCATCAGCCAGATGCTCGCAGGCATGCTTGGTGAAAGGGTTCCTTTTATATGGGAGCTTCTGGACTGAGACAACCTTTTTTCTCTCTCTGATTAGCACTTCCTTTTTCATTGATGCTGCCAGTATTTTCAATTGCTCCATTTCTATTACATTCAACTCAATTCATGAGAGTTGAATTGAATTGAGTATAGAGGATAAAGATTTAAGTCAGACAAAACTGGGTTCACATTCTGCCTCTGCCTCTTGCCAACTGTAACCTTGGACAAGTTATTTAACCATGCTAAGCCTCAATTTTCACATTGATAGAATGAGTAGAGTTTGTCAAGTTGAGAAATTCATTCATCCATTTCCCCTTCCTCACATCCCATTTTGCCCCTGGACATTTATGCCTTTGTGTTCTTGTCATTCTACTTTCTTTCTGACTTATAGATTGCTTTGATCCTTTGCTTTTGACATGTCTCTACGACATTAAAGATTGTTAGTACTGTCTCCATTTCTTAAAAGAAGAACTTGAGGCTCAGAGAGGCTAAGCAGCCTGTCCCAAGTCACCCAGCTAATGGATGGCAGAACCAGAATTTGAACCCAGATGTGACCAGGCAACCCAACCAATGGTCTTTTTTATATGTGGTGGTTTTTCTATTTTTTCAGTGCCAACCTGAAGAAGCTAGTGAACAAGGGTGACCAGCTCAGTGGGCTGTTGAGGGCTGAATCCAGTCCATGTTCTGTTTAGCAAGCCATGTGCCCTGGCATGGGGCCATGTTGTCATAAAGAGAGGTGCCTTTTCTAATTCTCACACATACCAAAAGAGCTACTAGAAGGAGACTAGCTCCCTGCTGTTATGTGACAAACATGCCTCCTCCAGAGCCAACTTGGAATTACATCTACAAGTTGGCATGTTTGCTACTCTGTACATGGGTGCTCTCCTACTGGTTGGCCTCATTAATATCCTCTCATTTAGGTTAGGGTAAAGGAGAAATTATTCACCTTTGGGTAAATGCATAGTCATTTTACTGAGTCACGGGATATTGAGGTACAGTGGAGTCAGAGAATGTCCTGCTAATTTACTCCGTATTTGGGAAAGCCAACTCCAGGTTTCAGAACAGAGGACCAAGAATCCATGACGGTAGATGTCACCTGTTTCTTAACACTGCATTTTCACTGTTGATTACTTTTATGAACTGGCTATTTTCTTTCACATGGATTTGTTTTGCCAAGCATGGATGACTAAGTTATTGATAAATAAAAATAAATTTGTTTACTAGTTAAAGTCAGATCCTGCCTTTTACTTTATTTATTCATTTGACAATATATTTAAATTGTCACACTTGAAAACATGAAGTAAATGTCAACATTATTTTAAAAGATACGCTCCTTTTATGAGTGTATGATGCTACTATTATTAAATTATTATGGGGACATTTACACAGGAAGAATTACAATTTGGCAAGTTAAATTAATTATCCAGGGTATTATCTAAGTGTCCTAGTGATTGTGATAAAATGAAGAAGAAGATCAATTAGATAATATGTATAAGGCTTATTATTACTTTTCAGACCTAAAGAATTGAGAAGTGTGGTTTGAAGTAGTTTAACATATTGTTGTCCTTCCTTTCCCTTCCCTTTTTCTTCTTCCTCCTCTTCTTCTTCCTCCTCCATCTTCTCTCCCTCTCCCTCCTTCCCTTCCTCTTTCCCTGCCTCTATCCGTCTCTTCCTCTCCTGCGCATGAAGCGGAGTATGAAATCTTGGTACTTCGTATATTCCATTAATATTCCATGGAATATCAAATATTCCATTAAATAAAGATTATATCTGCCTATATAAGACAATCATTTTTAAACTCAGAATTTAATAAGCTATGATCAGTAGGAATTTATTTGATCTAGTTTTCTAGATATAGTATAAGATCTTAAAGTGAATTAGATTTTAAGTGAATAAATGCTAGTTATTACTGTTCTTTAGTTGTAATATCTGGTTAATAAAGAATTCCAGAAGAAATGTGTGTTTATTTTTACTGTAAATGGGTGTTTCCAAAGTTTTAAGAACTAAAAAAACCTTTTTAACTTTATATCTAGTTTATTATGCTAAGACTATAAAACTGGTAGCTGTGAAGCAAAGGAACTCGCTGGCAATACTGCCTGAAATTCCACTAGTAAAGATTCATTTATGTGGGTTAAGCTTTTGTCTATAGAAAGAATTCATTAAAGGATTCCAGAAGAAATGGCTCAAGTCTGTATGAGTCACTAATTATGACAGTAATAATAATTACATTAATTTATATTTTAATTAAATAATATTTTCATGTGTACTAGATGCTAGGAACTGCACTAATTGTCTTTTAAACATGACCTACTAACTTTACAAGAGCCCTGCCTATAAGAACATTTTTCCACTTTATAGATGAGAAAATTTATAATAATAGAAATTTAAAACTCTCCTAAGGTATAGAATGTGTTTGAATCCAGAATGAAACACATGTATGCCTCACTCCAAAGCCTTACAAATTTCCTGTGGGAACTAGTTTCTCAAGGGGCATTCTAAAAAACACCCCAATTAAGGGTTTTTGGGAAAAGCCATTAAGAGGTGCATTGGAAGGATTACAAACCTAATAACAAGCCTCATGATTTCACTAAGGACCAACACTGAGCAGATATCACCTAATACTGTGCAGTCCTTCTTTGAACTACCTATTTCTCCACTTTTGATATCCACGTCTATAAGATTTGATGGTGTTTTAAATTATCTTGTAGGTGTTGTTTGGTGACAAAATGTTCCACCCTCATACATTGTTTGACAAATTCATTGCCACCAAAGTGTGCAGTCGGAAGCTATTCCGTCGTATTTGCAGCAACTTCCTATTTACTCTGAGTGGATTTGATCCGCAAAACTTAAATATGGTAAGTGTAAGTAATTGGGTCTGGGAAAACATTTGTTTTGTTGCACAGAGGTGATAAAAGTTCATTCTGGAGTATATGGCAACTGCAATTCGAGGTTTCCTTTTTGCTTTTGGAATGTCATCAGTACATTCATGGCTTCCAGTGAGGGTTGAGAGTCCACTTGCTTTCACAGGAGGATTTGAGAAGAAAGCTTTACTGCCAACAATTCTCATCTCTTCTTACCTGAAACGTCCTTCACTTAGATAAAGGCTATGGGTTTGACATTTATCTTGCTGTGCTTGAGCCTTATGTCATATTCACTGAAGCAGAATATCAGGGGATGAGTCCAGACATTTGTATTTTTATTTTTACCAATTTTCCACTTTCACAGTTGATTTGGAAAGTTATTTTATGAACCACTTACTTCCTTAACCCAAAGGGATAAAAGGAGGGATGGTTCTTCAACAACAGCTACAAATTTATTGTTCAAGGGGTACTGAGAGGGATCAGTGTCAGGGTTCTTATCAAGTAATGTATAACTTAACTGAGATATTTTCCATGATGACCCAAGGAGTTGGGGGAGGGAGGAGGGAAAGAGAGGAGATGTGTTTGAAACCAGAGGTAGGATCAGGCTGAAGTTGGTCTCCACCTCTCTCACAGACTTCTGCCCAGAGCCTAATCTTCCAGTCAGTGGAAAGCACTGCTTAAAATTTTTCTTTCTTTCAGGAAAGATTTATAAAAGACGTTTTATGCAAAACATGTCTTAGCCACTGCCTTTCTACATTCCTCTCTCACTTTCTCAGTGTACAGTGGAAACTATGCTTGCCTATCACTTAGATGCAAGGATATATATAGGTGAAAGCATATCATGTAGATAGAGCTGAGTAAAAAGACCTTGAAACAAACACAAAAGAGTGTATTTTAAAAGCACCCTCTCAGCATATCCTAAGAGTTTGGTAAAGAAAGACATCACAAAATAACACCCTTGACTATTCATTGGCCCTTGCTGTCCATATGGACACCTTTTTAAAGATCACCTTTTGTCTTTCTGCCAAAAAGCAAGGCTTACAGAATATTACAGCACCTTCACGGACATTTGTTTCAAAGAACCATAACCAGGGGTGCATAAGTAATATTGGTGGAACTTTGGAAAAATACACATGTCCAGAACTCAACCTTTGAGATTTTGATTTGTATTCAGTACATTTGGATAGCTTAATAAGTAGGTTAAAATATTTTTAAAGCCCTAAGATGTTTCTGATGCCTACCTTTGGTTGAAAATAACTCTTTTTATTTTAAAAACAATGCAGTTGAAAATATGAGAGAATCAAGAGTTTGTGTGTGTGTTTTGTTTTTGTTCTTGTGTGTGTGTGTGGTTGTTTATCCATAAGATATCTAAATAAACCGACTGAATTAATTCTGCCACACAAACTTTCAGAGTCCTGTAGAATATTTACCACATTTTAAAATTCAGAAAACAAAAGGTAACATTCAGATCTATTATTAGCGCCTTAGGGTCAACAGCTCTCTTTGAATGTCCTTTGGGACTTAACATGGGGTGAAGGAGAAGATCACTGGGGTTTTTATCCTTTAATCTCCTATACCCTTGAACTTCTGGGAGTTGAGTCTGGAAAAAGATTTCCTTTTGTCTTTGCCCAGTGGGATTCCCCCTGTAGGTTTGAGGACAGGACAGAGTCAGTGGAGGAAAAAGTTCTTCTAAGACGGGCTTCTTTGGTTAATATGTCTTCAGATTATATGGTACATGTTTTTTCCTTAAAGAAAGGGAAAAGAGGCTGGGCGTGGTGGCTCACGCCTGTAATCCCAGCACTTTGGGGAGGCCAAAAGGAGATCAAGACTATCCTGGCTGACATGGTGAAACCCCGTCTCCACTAAAAATACAAAAACAAAATTAGCTGGGCGTGGTGGTGCACGCCTGTAGTCCCAGCTACTCAGGAGGTTGAGGCAGGAGAATGGAACCCAGGAGGTGGAGCCTGCAGTGAGCCAAGATCGCACCACTGCACTCCAGCCTGGGCAACAGAGCGAGACCCCAACTCAAAAATAAAAATAAAAAAAGAAATAAAGAAAGGGAAAAGAGGAAAAGAAGAAACTTTTTAAATTTCTCTCAAATGTTTACTTGTGGTATGATGATATGATTAGCCTTTAAATGAGAAGTAATCTCTTTGCAGAGTCGCTTGGATGTTTACTTGTCACACAACCCTGCGGGAACATCTGTTCAGAATATGCTGCACTGGGCCCAGGTACGTGCTTCTTATTCCTGCTTGATGCACACATACCTCTGTCTTATTCCTGTGTGATGCACACATACCTCTGCAAGACCCTCAAGGAGTGCTCTCAGAGAGCTCACTGCAGGGTTCTGCAGGCACCTGCCACTGTCACATTGATGTTTTTGGAATCAGCATCAACTCTTCATTTTTATTTACTTCATTCCCACTTCTTCTCCTTGTCCTTAGTGTCTGGGTTTTGAGCATGGTTCTCAGATATTCTGACTGAGTTCTGATCCTTAGATTATTCCAAACTGCATTTCAAGGGAAGGCTTTTATTTCCTCTTTCAGAAAGTCATCAGCTCTAATAGAACTTTATATAAAATGATGCATCTTATTCCAGAAAGAGCTGTTCATCCTCCAATCAATATATGGGGCATTTGAGAATGTGGAAACGATGCTTTATTCAGAGCAAACTGAAAGCTAGGGAAGAACTAAAATGGATTTATGGCTTATGTTTTTACCCTCAGTTAAAGTTTTATTTGTTTTATTTTGTTACTCAATATACAGAAAGCTCAGAGATAAGTCTAATTCAATTGGTTTGACTTTCTGAGCCTTGTGTGTGTGTGTCTTTGTGTATGCATGCACACACATGTGCACACACATTCATTTGTTTACTATGTAATATTTGCCTATATTCTTGGCTGATGGCAGTCACAACGCCTTTTGAAAAGTGAACAAAATATAAATAATTCTATGACTGGGAGAGGGTTGGTGTCTTCTTAAAGGTTTAATATATCTGAGCCCCCCCCCCAGGAATTTGTATTTTAATATATACCCTAACAAATTTGCTCCCTGTTTTAGACAATCAGTACTATAGATAGCCTGAAATACTAGGTGAGAATTTCTGAAATACTTGGAAGAGTTTGACCTCCAGGATATAAGGCTTCAAGTTCCTTTAAGAAGAAAGATGTTCAGAATATAGGGCTTCCTACTGATGAGGAGACAGATAAGTCCTCTTATGAGCATGACCTTCCAGGTAGTACACGTTTAATTTCACAGTTATTGAGCACTTAATATATGCTCTTCTTGCTGCTCATACATGTGATTTTATTCATTCTCACTGAATTATTATGACAACTTTTTAGTAAAGGCATTGATATCCCCCCACTCTACAAATGTCATAGCATGTTATTTATTTATTTTTTGAGACAGGGTCTCAAAAAAAGCATGCAGTGGTACTATCATTGTACCCAGGCTGGAGTACAGTGGTACAATCATGGCTCACTGTAGCCTGGACATGCTGGGTTTAAGCAATCCTCCCATCTCAGCTTCCTGAGTAGCTGGCACCATAGGCATGCACCACCATGCCCGGATAACTTTTGATTCTTTGTACAAAGATGAGGTCTTGTTTTGTTGCTTAGGCTGGTCTTGGACTGCTGGACTCAAATAGTCCTCCCACCTCAGCCTCCCAGAGTGCTGGGATTATAGGCGTGAGCACTGCGTATGGCTGCCTATTCCTTATACATTTTACAATTGACTTCACTTAAGAAAAACTTTTCCCCTTTGACAGAAAATCCTCTTCAGGATAGAAATAAGTGGGGATGGTGGGGGCATGGTAAATATTTGGTTATAAGTTACATAGGCAGCTAAGGCAAAAGTGATGATCATGATGATGGTAGTAATCCCAGTGAAAAAAAGCTGTTTGTTGGGTATTACTAGGTGCTACATGCTTTATAGATGTTACCATAATCTTCACAATCCTAAGAAATAGTGTTACTATCATTCTCATTTCACAAATATCTTGCTTTGAATCACAGATTCAGTAGTCTATTAAGCCTGGATACAAACAAGGTGTATTAGTGTCTTTCACACTACTATAAAGAACTACCTGAGACTGGGTAATTTATGAAGACAAGAGGTTTGATAGACTCACAGCTCCACAGGTTGTACAGGAAGCATGGCTAGGAGGCCTCAGGAAACTTACTATCACGGCGGAAAGTGAAGGGGAAGCAAGCACGTCTTACCATGGCGGCGCAGGAGACAGACAGCACAAAGCGGGAGGTGCCACACACTTTCAAACAACCAGATCTTGTGAGAACTCACTCACTATCACGAGAACAACAAAGGGGAATCCCGCCCCCGTGATTTAGTCACCTCCCACTAGGCCCCTCCCCTGACACGTGGGGGTTACAATTAGAGATGAGATTTGGGTGGGGACACCCCCAGTAGGCCCCTCCCCTGACACGTGGGGGTTACAATTAGAGATGAGATTTGGGTGGGGACACAGAGCCAAACCAAATCACCAGATTTGATCCTAGAGCCCAAGTTCCTAAGTACTACATCCTATTGCCTCCCATTTCTAAAAGCTCACAGAATTTCAACAGCAGCAGACTGCTGCCTCTCTGAATATAAATCATGATGGGAATAATTTTAAACTAAAAATCAGGACTAAATTAGCAAGTGGGAAAAATATCTGAGATTCAAGCTAAGAAAGGAAAACACAGAAGAGTCTGAGAATAATTTAATGAAGTGCTTGACATAAATGTCAAAGTTATCTGCCTCATCGATCCTTCGTGGGTGGCAAATAACAGAAAAATGAAATGCTGTGTATATGAATGTCCTTATATTCTAATACTTGAAGTTTCAATACCAAAATGCAAAAGTAGTCATGCACAGTGTCTCAGTCAGCCCATGGCTACATTATGCACATCACAGCAGGTGGCTTGCCCTGGCATATGGGAGGCAGACAGCAGCCATGTACCTCACACACAACTGGGAAAGCTCAGTAGGTGAATATTTCTTTTAATAGTGAAAACAATGTTTAAGGATAGGGAATATAATCATAACAGCTTAGACCACATCATGAGGATAAGGTACAAAGTTGTATAATAACAATAGCAGTAATTTTTAAATGTAAGAAATTTATAGTTAATGCCTTTAAAAAATTTATTAAAATTCCTGAAGCAAAGATATTCAAGAATCATTCAATTTTGCATCTTTAAAAAATATTTCTGTGTGCAGCATGATAACATTTAAAGGCATTGGATTTAAATGAAAAAATCTGATGATTTTCATTGGAAAGATACAGGAATGAGTAAAAGATTGTACCAATTCTGTGAATTACGGTAAGAGTTATCACTTTTTATTACTTATTTTCTTAATCTTCATTGAAATTTAGCTTACATTTCTGAAGAGTGGGGCATAATGTTAATCTTCTTTGTATATTTCTTCTGTACTGTCTTTAAATGTACACTATTTTCTTATATTATTTTAATGTGTTTATTTTATTTTAGGCTGTTAATTCTGGTCGGCTTCAAGCTTTTGATTGGGGAAACTCTGATCAGAACATGATGCACTTTCACCAGGTACAAAAATAATCCTCATAATCAGTTCCATGCTGCAAATGAACTAACAAAAATAGTATCCACTCATTAAGCACCTGCCACTTCCATTTACCACACTGGATATTGCTTATTGCTGTTCTCACAAGCTGCTTATTGGGTTCTTGCCATGTGCCACATCATTATTTCTAATTCTTACAAGGACATTGCAAAGTAAATATTATTATCCCTATTTTTTCAGAGGTTCAGAGAGGGTAGGTAAATTACCAGAGTTATTCAGCTAGTAAACAACCAGAGAGAGGGGCTCAAGATGGGCAACTAGACACAGCCAGGAAGAGCTTCTCCCATTAAGAGACAAGACTATCAAGAAGATTGGAACACTCTGAGCAGATCTTCAGAAGAAAGGCATTGAGAGTGAATGGAGGTAGGATGCTGAGCCTGGGCTAGAGGGAGGATTCTGGGAAGCCTGCACGGGGTTGCTGAGCACCAGGACTCATTCCAGGCCCTGAGTAGCTCCTGGGGAAGAGGTGAGTTAAATAGCAGTGCAATGGCCCACTCTTACTATGGACATAGCTGCAGGACACCCCACAACCCCCATAGACATTTGAGCTAGTAGGCAGAGCTGCTTGGAGAGTTGGCAGGGACAGGACTCTTGCCTGTGCAAAGCCAAGAGGGTTTGGTGCAGGAAGAGTTGCAGTGAAATACGGCCAGTGACATCCATTCCCCAAGGCTCGCCAAGCTCCTCTAGGTGGCATTGGCCTTTGTTGACTGTTGAACCTAAACAGAACAGGGCTATCTTACCCATGGGATGGGGCCAGTGTGATCTCAGCACATCCCTGTCTGCTGGCCTCTCTCAGGTTTCCTGCCTGGCTGCATCCGCTTGCAGCACAGCCTCACATGCCCAACCAGGGTGCTTCCCCAGTGGTCACTGCCATACCTCCTTCACTGGCAGATTCTGCCTAGCCATAGGAGAGCTTTTGCAGATGGGACCCTACCAATGTGAACATATTTGCAGTCTCCCATGACTGCTTTGCAAGCATGCATGTGTGCAAACCTTACCACCACCACTGCTACGATGAAGTGCTTTTGCCCCGCCTCCCGTCAGAGTGTTGTTGCCAGTATATGAGGAACATCTCAGCCTCTCCAGTACAGTAGTGGCCAGAGAACAAAGCTTTGCACGTGGTCCCACCTACCAAGGTTATAGCACACAGCCCAGGAGTGCTGAGCTGAGCCCTGGCACCCTGAAGTCATTCAGAAATGAAGCCAGTCAACTAAACACAACTTATATCAAGGGCTTCAAAGAACATAAGAGCAAAAAGCCTCATTCAAAGGACAGCAACTTCAAAGATTAAAGGAATATTGGCCAAAACAGTTGCGAAGGAATCAGTGCAAGAACTCTGGAAATTTGAAAAGGCAAATGACCTCTAAATGACCACACTACTTTTCTAGCAATGGTTCTTATCCAAATGGAAGTGACTGAAATGACAGATACACAGTTCAGAATCTGGATAGCAACAGAGATCACTGAAATTCAGGAGAAAGTTGAAACTCAGTCCAAGGAATCTAAGGAATCCAGTAAAATAATTTAACAGCTGAAAGATGAAATAGCCATTTTAAGAAATAACCAAATTGATATGATAGAGCTGGGAAACTCACTATAGGAATTTCATAATATAATCAGAAGTATTAATGGCAGAATAGTATGGCAGAATTTCAGGAAAAATTCTCAGAGATTGAAGACTGGTTATTTCAGTGAACCCAGTCAGACAAAAATAAAGAAAAAGAATTTTAAAAATGAACAAAATCTGGAGAAAATATGGGATTATGTAAAGACACCAAACCTACAGCTCTCTGGCATTCCTGAAAGAGAGGGAGAGAGAGCAAGTAACTTGGAAAACATATTTGATGATATTGTCCATGAAAATTTCCCTAACCTCACTGGAGAGGTCAACATTTAAATTTGGGAAATTCAGAGAACCCCTGCAAGATAGTATATAAGACAACCATCCCCAAGACATACAGTCATCAGATTCTCCAAGGTCTATGTGAAAGAAAAAATATTAAAGGCAGCTAGAGAGAAAGGGCAGTTACAAAGGGAACCTCATCAGGCTAACTGTGGACCTTTCAGCAGAAACCCTACAAGCCAGAGGAGATTAGGGGCTTGTATTCAGCAGCCTTAAAGAAAAGAAATTCCAACCAAGAATTTCACATACAGACAAACTAAGCTTTATAAGTGAAGAAGATATAAAATATTTTTCAGGCAAAATTGCTAAGAGAATTTATTACCACCAGACCTGCCTTCCAAGAGGTCCTTAATGGAATGCTAAACATGGAAATGAAAGACTGTTACCAGATACTACAAAAGCACACTTAAATACATAGACCACTGACACTAGAAAGCAGCTATACAATCAAGCCTACATAACAACCAGGTAACAACACAATGACAGGATCAAATCTACATATATCGATATTAACCTTGAACGCAAACAGGCTAAATGCCTCACTTAAAATGCAAAGAATTGCAAATTGCATAAAGAAGCAAGACCTAACTGTATGCTACCTACACGAGACCCATCTTGCATGCAATGAAACTCGTAGGCTCAAAGAAAAGGGAGGGAGAAATATCTATCAAACAAATGAAAAGAAAAAAGACCAGGGGTTGCTAATCTTGCTTTAGACAAAACAGAATTTAAATAAGCAATTATCAAAAGGAGCAGAGAAGGGCATTAAATAATGATAAAGGGTTGAATTTAACAAGAAGACAATTATCCTAAATATACATGCACCCAAGACAGGAGCACCTAGATTCATAAAACAAGCCCTTAGAGACCTACAAAGAGACTTAGATAATCACACGACAATAGTGAGAGACTTCAACACCCCACTAACAGTACTAGACAGATCTTTGATGCAGAAAACTAACAAAGATATTTGGAACCTAAACTTGACACCTAACCAAATAGACTGAGCAGACATCTGGAGAACACTCTACCCAACAACAGCAGAATACATACTCTTCTCACGTGCACATGGCATACACTCTAAAATCGACCACACATGCAACCATAAAGCAATTCTCAACAAATTAAACAAAAACTGAAATTATACCATGTACACTCATGAATCACAGTACAATAAAAGTAGAAACCAATACCAAGACAATCCATCAAAACCATGCAATTATAAGGAAAGTAGACAACCTTCTCCTGAATGACTTTTGGGTAAATAATGAAATACAGGCAGAAATCAAGAAATTCTTTGAAACTAATGAAAACAAAGATACAATATACCAGAATCTCTGGGACACAGCTAAAGGAGGGTTAAGAGGAAAGCTTATAGTGTTAAACACCCACGTCAAAAAGTTAGAAATATCTCAAATTAACAACCTAACATCACACCTAGAGAAACTAGAAAAACAAGAGCAAACCAACTCCAGAGCTAGCAGAAGAAAAAATAGCCAAAATCATGGCTTAACTGAATGAAACTGAGATGCAAAGAAACACACAAAAGATCAACAAAATCACAAGTTGGTTCCTTGACAGAATAAATAAAATTGATAGACTGCTAGCTAGACTAATAAAGAGAGAAGATTCAAATAAATACAGTCAGAAATGACAATGGGGACATTACCACCACCCCACAGATACACAATAATTCCTCAGAGACGATCATTATCACCTCTACACACACAAACTGGAAAATCTAGAAGAAATGCATAAATTTCAGGAAGCATAACACCTCCAAAGATTATATCAGGAAGCAATTGAAACCGTACACAGATCAATAACAAGTTCCAAAATTGAATCGGTACTAAAACGCTACCAACCAGAAAAAGCCCTGGACCAGAATGAATTACAGTCGAATTTTACTATACATGTAAGAAGAGCTGGTGCCAATCTTACTGAAATAATTCCAAAAAATCGAGGAGGAGGGGCTCTTCCATAACTCATTTTTTGAAGCCAGCATCCATCAGTCTGATGCCAAAATCTAGCAGAAACACAACAAATAAAGAAAACTTCAGGCCAATATCCCTGATAAACATATATGCAAAAATTCTCAATGAAATACTAGTGAACCTAATACAGCAACACATCAAAAAGCTAGTTCACAACAATCAAGTAGGCTTTATTCCTGGGTTGCAAAGTTGGTCCAAAATATGCAAATCAATACGTTTGAGGCATCACATAAACAGAAATAAAAATAAAACCCACAAGATTATCTCAATAGACACAGCAAAGACTCTTAAGAAAATTCAACATCCCTTCACATTAAAAACCCTCAACAAACTAAGCATCAAAGAAACTTACCTCAAAATAATAAGAGCCATCCCAACAAACATATGAAAAAAAGCTCAACATCACTGATCATCAGAGAAATGCAAATCAAAACCACAATGAGATACCATCTCATGCCAGTCAGAATGGCGATTATTAAAAAGTCAGGAAACAATAGATGCTGGCAAGGCTGTGAAGAAATAGGAACACTTTTACACTGTTGGTGGGAATGTGAATTAATTCAACCATTGTGGAAGATAGCGTGGCTATTCCTCAAGGATCTAGAATCAAAAATACCATTTGACCCCACAATCTCATTACTGGGTATATACCCAAAGGAATCTAAATCATTCTACTATAAAGATACATGCACATGTATGTTTACTGCAGCACTGTTTACAATAACAAAGACATGGAACCAACCCAAATGCCAATCAATAATAGACTGGATAAAGAAAATGTGGTACACATACACCATGGAATACTATGCAGTCATAGCACTATGCAGCCAATGAGATAATGTCCTTTGCAGGGACACGGATGCAGCTGGAAGCCATCATCCTCAGCAAACTAACACAGGAACAGAATATCAAATACCACATGTTCTTACTCATAAGTGGGAGTTGAACAATGAGAACACATGGACACAGAGAGGGACACAACACACACCAGGGCCTGTTGAGGGTTGGATGGTGAGGAAAGGGAACTTAGAGGATGAGTCAATAGGAGCATCAAACCACCATGGCACATGTACACCTATATAACAAACCTGCACATTCTGCATCTGTATCCCATCTGAGGCGGGTGGACCACTTGAGGTCAGAAGTTTGAGACTAGCCTGGCCAACATGGTGAAACCCCATCTCTATTAAAAACACAAAAATTAGCTGGGTGTAGTGGCAGGCACCTGTAATTCCAGCTACTTGGGAGGCTGAGGCACCAGAATAGCTTAAACCCAGGAGGCAGAGGTTGCAGTGAGCTGAAATTGCGCCGTTGCACTCCAGCCTAAGCAACAGAGCAAGACTCTGTCTCAAAAAAAAAAAAAAAAAGAAAATAATAATATTTAGTGCCATTTATAACAAACCCACAGCCAACATAATACTGAATAGGCAAAAGCTTGAAGCATTCCCCTTGAGAACTGAAACAAGACAAGAATGTCCACTGTCACCACTTCTGTTGAACATAGTACTGGAAGTCCTAGCCAGAGCAATCACACAAGAGAAAGAAATAAGTGGCATCTAAATAGGAAGAGAGGAAGTCAAACTATCTCTTTTCATGGATGATGTGATTCTATATCTAAAAAACCCCATACTCTCATTCTAGAAGCTCCTTACACTGATAAATAACTTCAGTAACGTTTTAGGATACAAAATCAACATACCAAAATCAGTAACAATGTCCAAGCTGGGAGCCAAGTCAAGAACATAATCCCAATCACAATAGCCACAAAAAGAATAAAATGTGAATACAGCTAATCAGGGAAATGAAAGATCTCTACAATGAGAACTTTAAAGCACTGCTCAAAGAAATCAGAGATGATACAAATGGAAAAACATTCCATGTTCATGGATAGGAAGAATCAATATCATTAAAATGGCCATACTGTCCAAATCAATTTACAGATTCAATGCTATTCCTATCAAACTACAAATGACAACTGACATAGAATTAGAAAAACTATTTTAAAATTCATATGAAACCCAAAAGAAGCCTGAATAGCCAAGGCAATCCTAAACAAAAAGAGCAAAGTTGGAGGCATTACTTGACTTCAAACTATACTACAAGTTTACAGTAACCAAAATAGCATGGTATTGGTACAAAAACAGATACGTAGACCAGTGGAACAGGTTAGAGAACCCAGAAATAAAGTTGAACACCTACAATCATTTGATTTTCAACAAAATTGACAATAACAAGCAATGGGAAAAGGACTGTCTATTCAATAATTGGTGCTGAGATAACTGGCTAGCCATATGCAGAAGATTGAAACTGGACTCCTTCTTTCTACCATATACAAAAATTAACTCAAGATGGATTAAAGACTTAAATGTATAACCTATAACTGTAAAAACCCTAAAAGAAAACCCAGGAAATACCATTCTAGACATAGGACCTGGCAAAACTTTCATGATAAAGATGCCAAAAGTAATTGCAACAACAACAAAAAGTTGACAAGTGGAATCTAATTAAATTAAAGAGCTTTTGAATAGCAAAAGAAACTACTAGAGTAAGCACACAACCTAAGAATAAGAGAAAATATTTTCAAATTATGCATTTGACAAAGATCTAATATCCAAAATCTATAAGAAACTTAAGCAAACAAGCAAAAACCAAACAACGCCATTAAAAAGTGAGCAAAGTACATGAACAAACACTTCTCAAAAGAAGGCATACATGCATCCAAAAAGCATATGAAAAATGGTCAATATCAATAATCATTAGAGAAATGAAAATCAAAACCATGATGAGATACCATCTTACACCAGTCAGAATGGCTATTATTTAAAAGTCAAAAAATAACAGATGTTAGTGAGGTTGTAGAGAAAGAGAATGCACATACACTGCTGGTGGGAATGTAAATTAATTCAGCCATTGTGGAAAGCAATGTGACAATTTCTCAAACAACTTAAAACAGAACTGTGATTTGACTTACAAATCCCATTATTAGGTATATACTCAAAGAAATATAAATCGTTCTATCAAAAAGACACATGTACACGTATTTCATTGTGGCACCATTCACAATAGCAAAGACATGGAATCTAGATGCCCATAAGAGGTGAACCGAATAAAGAAAATGTGGTACATATACACCATGGAATACTATGCAGCCATGGAAAAGAATGAAATAATGTGCTTTGCAGCAATGCGAATGCAGGTGAAGGCCATTATCCTAAGTAAATGAATACAGGAACAGAAAACCAAATATCACATGCTCTCACTTATAAGTGGGGGCTAAACATTGAGTTTACAGGAACACAAAGAGGGGAACAATAGATACTGGGGCGTACTTGAGGTTGGAGGCTGGGAGGAGAGTGAGGATTGAAAAACTACCTATTGGGTATTGTGCTCATTACCTGGATGACAAAATCATTTGTAAGCCAAATCTCCATGATATACAATTTACTTATGTAACAAGCCTGCACATGTACCCCCTGAATCTAAAATAAAAGTTGGAAGGGGAATAAAATCAACCAGAATATGACCCAGGATTCCTGGATTTAAAGTCTAGTTTTCTCCACTACGCTTATTCCTTCTCAGAAAAACAAAAACAAACAAACAAACAAAAAACATGTTTGTTTTTAAAGTATATTCTCTGACTTCTTATCTATGTTTAATAACTAGGACTGCCTAATAGTTCTTTAGGATGCCATTTACTAGCCACATTAAAATATACCATTATTTGGATCATTAAATATATAAGTAAGAAGTATCATTTTTAGGAAGTAGTAGTATCTGCCAGGGCACACCATTCCCTAGCAAATAGTACTACTTTTGATCTGGTGTGTCACCAGATCTATGAAAACTTAGAGAAAGTTTTATATTAAAGGGAAATGTGTATTGTTGTTATTGTTATTTTATTCCCAAGTGTGTGAGGAAATCCAATAATGATTTTGGCTTCTTGCCGATAGACTGAGCTTAAACTGAAAAAGTAGTCTTCAATGATACTTGGGTTTTTCAAATCTAGGATGTAGAAATTTGGGGGAAAAAATTCTTTTTTTTCTTTCTTTTTTCTTTTACCTTTAAAAATAAAGTCAGGGTCTCACTATGTTGTGAAGGCTGATCTTGAACTCCTGGGCTCAAGCGATTCTCTTGCTTCAACTTCTCAAAGTGCTGGGATTACTCGCTTGAGCCACCATGCCCAGCCAAAATTTTTTAATGTGGGAATTTTTAATGTCACCATAACAACTACTATAACAACTATAATAATGAAAATGTATAACTCAATTCTAACTCTTGTGAAATATCTGACTTTTCTCCACAGCTGCTATAGTTAGATGTACGTGGCAGGAGTGGGGTGGGGATATGCCACACACACACTATTTCAGAATACGGTTGTCTCTTGTGAGGGAACAGTGGTGACTAGATGTACTTAGTTCATATAGTTTTTCCAACGGCCCCCTCACCCCAACCTCCACCAAAAGATACTATATTCTCAATGGCTATGGCAAAGCATTCTAGAGTGGCCTCTGGCCCAGTTTTAGTCACATGCCTATCTCTCATACAATCACTGTAGCCTGAAGAATGGAGGACGAACTGGCCAGACCTGGTTACCTGGACCAGAGATTGTGTTGAATCAATACAAGAAAGAAGCAGTAAGGGAAAATTTGTTGAGAGTTTATAGAGTACTATAGTCACTAGTTATTTGTAACAGACTGACTCCTTTTTAACATCATACTTCAAATGTCTTTCATGCATTGGTCTCAATGCTCCCTGAAGAGTCTGCTGATTCCCAAATATTGATAATGCCACTGAGCCCAGATTTGTGCCTAGGAGAAAGGATATGTATCCTATCCGACATTTTGCTTGAAAAGGTCACATTCTGAGATCAAATGCTGACTAGAAAGATGATCCCCCATGGAAAAAAGAACACTCTTCCTCTAGAATCTTTTCTTATTTTCCCAAACGTGCAAGTCAGAAATACAATCATTGTTTTTTCGATTCACAATTCATATTAGTGCACAAAAGTGGTTTCAAGTATTTTTAACATTTTAATATTTCTATACCATTAAGTGTAAACTAATTGTACACTTGTAGCATTTAAAGAACTTGCTCAACAGCTGATAGTTAATGTTACTTCTATAATGTAATTTTCTATAAAAACTTTTTTCTCTCTCTTTTATTGCATTTAGCTTACACCTCCTTTATACAACATTACTAAGATGGAAGTTCCAACAGCAATATGGAATGGTGGACAGGACATTGTGGCTGATCCCAAGGATGTCAAAAATTTACTTCCTCAAATTGCCAACCTTATTTATTACAAGCTGATTCCACACTACAATCATGTGGATTTTTACCTTGGAGAGGATGCACCTCAGGAAATTTATCAAGACCTAATTAGATTGATGGAGGCATATTTAAAAAATTAAATGTACTTTCCTTTCTCTAAGCAAGTGGATTTTCATAATAATAATGAGATGAACAGACACTAGAATGATCCCCAGTGATTTCCATCTTCTAGTATCTATGCCTTTGTATAATCTCCTCCCCTTCAACGTGGGTGGGATATGAGGCTTTGTTCAAGTCAACAGAACTGGCAAAGGTATAAGATGTCACACCCTTGATTAGGTTATGTCATATGGCAAAGGTGATAAGATGTCAATCCTGATTACACTATATAAGAAGTCGGCCCAGCTTGGTGGCTCACACCTGTAATCCCAGGACTTTGGGAGGCTGAGGCTGGAGGAGCACTTGAGGTCAGGAGTTCCAGGCCAGCCTGGCCAACATGGTGAAACCCTGTCTCTACTAATAATACAAAAATTAGCTGGATATGGTGGCACACACCTGTAATCCCAGCTTCTTGTATGGCTGAGGCAGGGGAATCACTTAAACCCGGGAGGCAGAGGTTGCAGTGAGCAAAGATCATGCCACTGCACGTCATCTTAGCGGATTAGAGCAAATGATTCTCCCTGTTAGCTTGATGGAATAAACAGATATGTTGAGAAAACTGCCTTACCAGGAACTGAGCATAGTTTTTAGAACCTGAGGGTGGCCTCCAGCTGATAAAACAGCAAAACACCAAGCCCTTCAGTCACATAACCACAAGAAAATGAACTCTGCCCAAACCTGAATAAACTTGGAAGCCCATTCTTCCCTAGTAACCCTCCATTGCGCGAGCATCCTGGTCAACACCTTGATGGTAACCTGGGGAGATCCTGAGGAGAGGACCCAGTTATACCATGTCTGGACTACTGACCCACAGAAACGTGAGATAATAAATGTATATTGTTTTAAACTGCTAAGTTTGTGGTAATTTGTTATCAGCAATAGTAAACTACTACTACTATTTGTTATTATTGTATAACAATTACATTAATTATATATTTGATTATATTAATTATATAACATGATATATAATTTATAATTATAGTATATACAATATATTAAAATATAATTATGATGTATTAAAGATTAGATAATAATGTATAATAAATATGTAATATACTGCATATATGTTATCTGTTATAATAAAATTATATATAATATTAATATAAGATGGTAATTATTATTCTGTCTCTTTGGTTAAAAGTTTGATAGATCTAAATTCTTGAGTAAATATATTTTTAAAAATATTTTCACATATTTTCAGTCACCTCTGTCATTGGAGAATTTGTTCTATAGATTGATTTTTCTCCTGGTTATGGGTCCTGCCTTATTGCATGCTTAATAATTTTATATTGAATGCCAGACATTGAGTTTTGCATTGCTGATTGCTGAATTTGTTTTTATTTCTTTATATAGGGTTGGAAAACAATCACCCAGGCACAGAGTCAATGATCAATGAATATATGTTTGGTGACTGGGAGTGTCAAGTGTTATGAAGCACTTGATTGGGCCCTGCAGAAATTGGGGTATTTTACAACATGTAATTAATATAAACTTGGCTAAAACTCATTTATGAAGAATTTCCTGGCATAAATAAGGGGGCTGTAGACATAATGGGGAGGGTACTAAAGGATATCTGAGTCTTGGCAGGGGAAGGCTGGCTGGCAGGGCACCAAAGGCTTCACAGGGAGACACCTCTTTGGTGACTATGGCATATCAGACTGGCATATCCTGACACTGATCTTGTCACTGCCCCAGAAATGACTGCACTTACACATGCTGATTCATGCAACTGAAATGTACAAGGAAATGCAGAACATAAAACAAAACACATGTTTATAATTTTTATCAAAAACTGTAATTTGGCCAGACTAGTGTTTTCTTTTCCTGTAATAAAACACATGGGAAATTCTAGTATGAAACTGTTGCTTGGTGTACATGGAAAAAAAGAAGTATACGGCTTGACAAAAATCATCCCCTCCACAATCATTCAAGTTCGCTGAGCCTTTTCCATAAGGAAATAATAGTGTAAGCATTTTACATGAATTGTATCATTTAATCTTCATGATAGCCTTATAACATGGTATCATTCTTATCTCTTCTTTACAGATTAGGAAACTAAAGTTTAGAGATACTGGGCAACTTGCTCTAAAATATTAGTTATCTGAACTCTGAAACCTTGACTTTAGGTAACCAAGCTCTTAACCTTTATGCTTTAATCTTATAAGTATGTATTATAAACTAGCCATTCAGAACAAGAAGAATGATAAGGAAAACGCTGTTCCTGCCCAAGTGGCGCTCAGAGTAATAAAAATATCAGATACTATACAGATATAGTTTGAGTATCCTATATCCAATTTGTTTTTGACCAGACATATTTTGGATTTTGGAGTATTTGCATATCATAATAAGATATGTTAGGGATGGAATCCAAGTCTAAACATAAAATTCACTTATGTTTCATATACACTTTATACAAATAGGCTGAAAGTAAGTTTGTATGGCATTTTAAATAAATTTGTGCATGAAACAAAAGTTTTGACTGTGTTTTGAGTGTAACCTATCATATGAGGTCAGATGTAGAATTTTTCACTTGTGGCATTTCAGTGCTCAAAAAGTTTTAGATTTTGGAGCATTTCAGATTTGGGATTTTTGGATTAGGAATGTTCAACCTATACTAATTTACATACTTAAACCTTTAATTTTAATTTAATAATTGTGATGAATCCATCAAAAAGTACACCTCACCAGGGTGGACAGGGAAGTCTTCTCTGAAGACATGAAATTTTGGCTGATATCCATGACATGTGCCAGATAATACAGGTAGGGGACTACCTCAGGTGGTGAGGAGCTAGGCTAAATTAAGAAAATTAAAGAAGCCCAAGGAGTCAAATGGAGAACGGGGTGAGATGAGCTCAAAGGGATAAGCAGAATCTGGTTTTAGGCTCTCCTAGCCACTCGCAGGATTTTGAAAACAAAATCATTGAAGTCTTATTCTCAAGAATACTTAAAAGATAAGATCACATATGTAATTTTAAATGATGATAATAGCTATGATGTGAAGAAAAAAGAACTTCCTGAGACTGGGTAATTTATAAAGGAAAGGTGTTAGTTGACTCACATTTCTGCAAGGCTGGGGAGGCCTAAGGAAACTTACACTCATGGTGGAAGGGGAAACAAACACATCTTACATGGTGACAGACAAGAGAGAAGTGCAAGCAGGGGAAACGACAGACGCTTATGAAACCATCAGATCTCATGAGAACGCACTCAATATCATGAGATCGGCATGACAGACACCACCCCCATGATCCAATAACCTCATACCAGGTCTCTCCCTTGAGATGAGATTTGGGTGGAGACACAGCCAAATCGTATCAGAAAATATTTCACTAATAATGATATTGACTATATGTGGAAATAATATTTTGAACATATTGGTTTAAATAAAATGTATTTTTAAATTGTATTTCACCTTTTATACTTTTTAAAAATGTGGGCATTAGAAAATTTAAATTAAATACCTAATTCGCATTATATTTCTATTGGACCATGCTGAGATAGTGAAAAGAGTAAGTTAACTATCCCCTAAAAATTCTGGTTATTTCTAGGAAAATGCAATAATCCTGCATTTACAAGATTTTTTTTAATGTATGGAAAAATGCAAGAATGCAGACTGTGTAAAAGATATCAGATTGTGCTATGGTGGTTACTAGGTTTAAGAATAATTTGGAGGCTGAAGAAGAGAAAAACTGGTATCAGGTAGCAATTTTTAAATTGTATTCGTGTGCTTTGCAATCTGTAAATAGCAATGTATCTCTTCCAATGTAGTTAAAAAACAGGACAAGATTGAATTTTTCCTGTGAATTTCCTGTCTTCTATTAAATTTAGCAGGTAATGTTAAGAAAAATTTCCTTTGTAACAGCAAAGAAAGCCAGTGCAATTTATAGCCAAGTTGGTAGCATATCAAAGCAAAATACCTGATACATACTAAGTACTTAATAAATAATAAATAATTCACTTTTATTATTTATGATAACATTATTAGTATTCCTCAGTAACTAAGCTGCATTCTCTGGACTTCCAGAATCATCTATTCAATCACTCATTTACTCACTTAGCAAAAATTTTTGATGGTGATGGTGATTAGAGGAGGAATGAAATCAAGAAACTCTAACCCTAAAAACCATTTATCTATTTTCAGGGTTGCTGGTGAGATTTGAAGGTGATTTAATAGTAACTCAAAATAGAATATTAACTCAGGAAGAAACCAGGAGCATATATCAAAACAACAATGTTACCTCTTTGCACATTCCAGTCACCATTTATTTACTCTTGCAAGTTGAATGAGACAACTTAAAACTAGATCCAACTTGAATGTCTAGCTAAGTGTCCTTTTTTTTTTTAAAGAATCTACATTTGAATATACCTCCTACAGAAATGCAAATACAAAATGAGCTCTAGAGAATACCATACATACATGCTGTACATTAAGCAGGAAGTAAGGATGGTAAATCTGCCTGGGGCAGGAAAATGATATAATTTTCTTCATATTCAATGGTATGGCCCTTCCTCTTCATTCTCACAAAGATTTGACCTTTGTCACAAATGTGGATGGTCCTGATCCTGCCACTCCAGAACATGGATGTTATCAAGGACAGCTGCCAGCACTCTTGGTAATAATTTCTCTTTAAATGTAAGTGATCTTTCCTTTGAACACTTTGAGTTGGGATGGATGTGTGTTCAGTCAACTATTATGGCCTCTTCAAAAACCTTTAATATTTTAGTTAACTATGATTGATAGGCCTTTTTGTCACTTCTCTCTTCTCTCCATCATAGCCATTAGTGTTTTTAAAGATGAATGTAGTATAGATGGCACTGAAACAGAGATTCATTTTCACTGACGCTAAAAGAAAGCACGTTCTAGTCTAACATGTAATTTCAAAAACAACAGTTTCTTGTGGAAATTATGAACATTGCCAACATTGCTTTATGAGTAAAAAGATGAAACTTTAAAATATAACATATTTTCTCTTAAGCAAAAGTGTGCAAATTAATAATTTTACACACACACATATATACTTACGGACACTTATGGTTCTATTGAGCAATGTTCGAATTTTAGGATGCAAAATAAATTAGATAAATTATCTAGTGAGCAAGAGACAAAATCCAGGTTTTGTTCATGCACAGTTTTTACTGTAGGGTGAAATTTGTCTCAAAAGTGTGAGGTTCAAATTATTTATTTTTTCCAAATTCTCACTAGTTTCTATTTTGCTGGTTATGGCCTAACCTTTTTAACTTTGAGTTATTTTCAAGAGAAAATTTGAAAAAGCAGCCTTTGAGGAGAAAGAAGCAATCCAACAAGCAAAAAGATAACCACACTGTAATAGCAAATGTGTTTTGAATAGGACATTGGAAGAAAAATAGTAATCATTTTTACAGATAGATTCCGAAGTCAAGGATCTATGTTCAACCATGTATGTTCCACCATCTTCATAACTGAATGAGCAGCCATCATTAAGTAGTTAGCTTAGGCCATAATATGATACTTGGACCAAGATTTCAAAAATACCACATGCCTTCTGAGAGGTTACCCCTTTCTAGCTCCACTATCATCTAATTTTATTTAAAAAAAAAAAACAAACGGAAAAATTTGAGCTTTTACAGAGTAGGGGCTACCATTTTGTATCTCACAGGGCCAAGGAACAAGTTTTAATTTATTCATTTAAATTAATTTCAGTATGAGTATTGAAATATATAATAGAAATATTATAACATTATATATTTTCTATATACTTTTATCATATAGAAAATATGTAATATAGAATATATTATTGAATATTGTAGAACAATATATAATATAGAAAAAATATAATATTCAGTAATAAATACTTATTAAAATAGCAAGCTTATATAGGAAGAATGATGGAGCATTGGGAGAAAGTTCAGCTTTATTTCTTTGACATTACTTTGTTTCTGTACAAACAAAAGAATTACAAGAATTTCCCTGATTATTCAAATAACTCAAAGTTGAGGAAGGAATATGCGTCAATGATGTAGAAACTCTTTTAAGATTTGAGCTAGACTACAATCTGTAAAGATCTGTGAAATTGAACTATATTTGTGCTACTTCCATATTAAGTCAAGGTAACAAATCAATATTAATAATAATAACATAGTGCTTCCTAGAACTTCCTAAAGAGTTCATTAAAGTTTTATTAGAAAGGATTGTTTATGAAGTTAAAAACCATGAGAAATTCCAGGAAAATCCACATACCTATGTCATCATACTATCAATCAGGGCAAAACATGCTTGAGTCTTTCATCAAAACTAAATGATTAAGGAGTGAGTGTTACACAACTTTTCCCTGTTCCGACCAGCTGAACACTTCCTTTTACTCCACATTTGTTTAATTGGCATGAAATTTCCC
Organism: Theropithecus gelada; assembly: GCF_003255815.1. NCBI lineage: Eukaryota > Metazoa > Chordata > Mammalia > Primates > Cercopithecidae > Theropithecus > Theropithecus gelada. The sequence goes on from NC_037677.1 coordinate 85,258,743, forward strand.
ACTTCACTAAAACAGGTATTACAATTTGGACAATACAAAATATCATTTTTTTGAAAAGATTTAAGGATTTGAGGATAAATCCAAGCTAATAGAACTGAAACTCCTATGTGATGCTGGGTAGCAACCTAGTTTTCCCTACCCTTCTTCATGCTGGGAGATGAAAGAGATTCAGTTACTGCTTAAGCTCCATAGGCATACTAAGTGAAGTAGAAAACTGAGGCACATGTACCTCCATTATCTGGTATCTCATGTGGGGCTTAGAGCTAAATTGTCATTATTCAGCCTCCATTTCTGCCTTTAACCACTGGTGTAAACAAAGGTTACTGTGCCAAAGTTGGCAGCAAGCCAAATCCCTTTGGCATGTGAATTAGTTTCCTCTGCCATATTGCTAGTTCCAAATTCCTTCTGGTTTCAGGATCCTGTAGTCAGGGTTCCCTCATCTTCTCAAACGAGTTACAGTCACACACATCCCTACACACTGCATGGTTGGCACTAGTTCCTTAATACATGTTACTCCGTTTGATCCTCATGAAGGATCAAGTGGGGAAGGGAGATACTATTATCTCTGATAATAGCCCATTAAGATCTTGAGTATGTTCTACTTCCCTGTTTGACACACTGGTTTGAAAATATTGCTAAGTCCTCCCAACAATGACAGACACTCAGTGGAAACATGAAGGATTCTGTCAAACTGGTTATTTGGCATCATGTAGACCACTATTTCCCAACCTACAAGTGCATCACGGCATTTGGTGTGTCAGGGACACGCCTTGGGTGTGTGTCTCAGTCTAAAGCTTCCTCCTTTTCACAAGCTTCCTGTTTCTCATCTCTCTAGCTTCTAACTGTCACTGTAATCATCTCTTACTCTTCAGCCTGATGTCAAAAGCAAAAGTTCAGAAGTTCCTCATCAATAAGGAGTCCTTGGGAGCAGGTGAAGCTCATCTAACTAGGTAAGATGAAGATCTATCACAACCAGGAGGCAGGTTGGAAGGTGCCAGTTGCACCGACAGTCAGGTGCAAGAGCTCTGCAGTGAGTCTGCCTGAGTGTCCATCCTAGATCTGTCACCTGTTGGCTCTGTGACCTTGAGCAGGTCTTAAATCTCTCTAAGCCTTTGTTTTTTTATTGATAAAATGAGGATAATAGTACCAAAATTATGGAGATTTTGAGAGCTTAAATAACATGTGAACTATTTAGAACAAGTCCTACCATAAGGACACTCAGTAGCTATTGGTTATTATTAGTTTCATACAATTTGAAAAGTTTCAAAACATTTGCAGATACAAGATGATCTTCAACCACATAGCTAATGTATGCAAAGCTATTTAGCTTCAGAAGTAAACTCTGCATTTCTAGAAGTTAAATCTTAATTTGTTATAGTAAATTATCTCTAATATTTATCTCTCGCTCACTTTTATAAGAAAAATAGTGAAAGCATTTATTAAGAACTTATACTGCACTGTTATATAACTTAATCCTCACTATAACCCTATGAGATAGGTTACATTATTGTCCCAATTTTACTAACAAGGAAATCAAGAGACAAAGCTACTAAAACACTTGCCTGAGGTTAGACATGTTCTTTTGTGGTGAGGCTGGACTTCAAATTTAGACCATTTGACTGCAGCACTTATATGATGAGCATGCTGTTTAGTGTTACAGTGTTGGTCTATCTTTGAACAGACATACTTTTAAACCATGACAATGAAGTGAGACTGCACATTGAAATATGCAAAATTTGCCTTTGGGTGCCACATGAGAAATAGTCACATCACTAGAAACTAATCATAAGCTTTTTTGTTTGGTTAAAGTTTTATTTATCCATTTTTCTTGTTTACTTTGTGGGATACGGGGCTTAGCTAGGGGATAACTCCACTTTTCACTTGGCCATGGTATGAAAACCTGTCCTCTGAATCTTTAGATATTTTGGCAAATTGTAGGCAAACAAAGACTTAAAGCAATTCAGTCTTGATTACAGACCAAAAATGCCTCCATACTTGATTAAATTTATTTCATTTTAGGAACTGGATTATAATAAATACAACTTCTATATGAAAAAATAGATTAATAGTGCTCAAAGTTAGTTCACTGTATTTATTCCCTTTAACACATTATCCGCTTTCAGTGCTATTCAAGTTTTCATTAATTATTAATTATTTCATTAATCATTTTATTTCATTAATCAACATTAATAGATATAATTAATCTGTGAATATTAAATGTTTTATGCCAGGCATTTCTATGATGTGGCTGCTTTTAACAACAACTTGTTTGATCTGTGGAACTTTAAATGTTGGTGGATTCCTTGATTTGGAAAATGAAGTGAATCCTGAGGTGTGGATGAATACTGTAAGTCATGGAAAACTGTGAAGAACATCAAATAAAGCAGGACTAATGGATTATGAGGTTACAAAAGGTTCTGTTATAACATAAAATCTCTGATAAAACAGATAAAATATAGATGGTTTTTGACCTCTGCAAGAGTCAAGTTAGTTAGATCTTTGGCTGAAAAACGAATACTGTCCAGTAATGGAAACCAAAATTGTGCTATTGTGCTATCTACCTATCTATCTATCTATCTATCTATCTATCTATCTATCTATCTCTCTCTCTCTATAGATAGAACTCCTCTTTTGAATTTATGTTTTAAGAATATCAAGCTATTTGCTGATATACGTGATTGTCTTCTATTGATCTATAGTTCTATTACTTTTTAACCAAGAGGGGCCTCAAAAGACAATTGACTTGAGAATACAGCTTTGTCAGAAAGAATGGGTCAATGCTAAATTTTCCCCTACACTCCAAAATATTTGCCAAAGGTAGATATTTTTGAACATTCTACTTATTTTGTATTAAGACTTTATTAATTTTACAGTTACCTGGTGTTATAAATTTCAGATAATTCACCCTAATAAGCACACAATAGAGAGTTTGTTTTAATTCCTTTTTATATCCTTTGGAGAAGTTCCACTAATGACTGTATTTTTACTGGGCAGAGTGAAATCATCAACTACAATGGCTATCCCAGTGAAGAGTATGAAGTCACCACTGAAGATGGGTACATACTCCTTGTCAACAGAATTCCCTATGGGCGAAGACACATTAGGAGCACAGGTACAAGATATGTCTCTCCTGAAAAGGGGACTGCACTGACATCCTCCTTCTCAGGAGGAATTTAGTGCTAGATATGCATCAACAGAGTTTATCAAAATTGGTTTGAATTATTGGATTAGACTTTAAATAGTTAACAGGGAGGCTTACTCTTTGCCTGATAATTATCTGAAGACAGACAAGAACCTAAAAATATAGACAGCAAGACTGATCTTGCTAACTGCAACCAGAGGTACTTGTTAGGGTGTAAACAGGAAGGCAGAGCCTACATTTTGTCACCTCATTACTTATTTATCATGTGAAAAATTGCTTTGTCCCAGGAAAATGGATCTCCTCATTGTCAGAAGGAGATTTGCTGGGTTGTGTGAAATTGACTGTGGGGCACCCAAGAAGAGCCTCTCCTGCCCCCACTAAAATCAAGGGGCCTCCCTCTGCAGGATAAAAAACAATCTAGTTAAATGACAACAGCATTTCTGAAAAGTTTTCCAGGACTGAAAACATTAACATCCACATACATTTGATCTAAGAGATAGATGATTCATGGAGTGAAAGAGTATGGTGTCAATAAGGTTTGAATTCTAGAATGAGGGCCCAGCCATGCCACAGCAGGGGAATGATACTCCTTTAAAGGGAAAATTTAACTGCAAAGCCTCTGAAGAAGAAATAAGAATAAGCAAAATATATGCAATGGTTCAAAAGCAAATAATTTATTGGCAGCTGCTTACCATGTTCATTTTGCATCTTCTCTCCCACCACACATATTAAGTACCAGTTGAGGTCATGTTTGACATTCTCTCCCTCTTATATCTCCAGTTTCAGAATGAAAAATGAGAGTGAGATATGAGTAGTTTTACTAGTTAAAATATGAAACACCCAGTTAAATTTGAAGATCAGATAAACAACAAATAATTTTTTATAAGTCTCATTTTAAGATACACTCTTTATTCATTATTCACTATTATCACTATTTATAAAAATTTCGTAGAGCATCCTGGATCTTTTTGCTTCCTTTTGTTTTTATTTTTTACTAAATCTGGCAATCCCAGGTACAGATGTGAAGGAGTTGTGAAATATAAAAGGAGAAAACTTTTATGGGAAAGGTTTTGCTTAAGTAGAGATAATTTTGGAAAGATGTAGAATTAAAAGTCATTCATTAGATGTAATGTTCTAAATAATTTAAATCAGTTAAACCTCTCGTCAACAATATGAGATGGGTACCACTAATAGTCACCATTTCACAAATGATGAAATTAAGGCACAACCGGTTATGTTAAGAAGTCTAAAGTCACACAAATAGCAAGCTGACAGACCAGAATTTAAGCCCAGGCATCCTGGCTCCAGAGCCTGTGCTCTTAGTCATGAAATTATAGTGCCTTACTTGACCTTCCACCCTGGTTCTTTGCATCTCCCTGAATGCTCTCTCTCCCTCAGGAATCTGGAAGTTGGCAGAGGGACATTGAGCTGAGTATATTATTGTAGTTTTTAAATGCTGTCCACTGGGCAGAGGATGGGGATTTGAATAGAAATTTGGTGAGGAACTAATCAGTGTCCACTTACACTCACCTCTTCTTCCTCTCTGGAAGAGCCATAGGACTTGAGTAAGCATGATAAATTTCACACCCAGGAAATTTGTATATACGAATACATAGAGCAGAGTAGTTACCAGTACAGGCTTTGACATAAAAAGAACTGGGTTTGTGTCCCTGCTCTGGCCTTCTTATCTGGGTGGCCCTCTGGGAAAGTTACTTAACTACATAAAGTTTGGTTTCCACATCTACAAAATGAGGGTTCTCAAAACAGCAGCTAGTTTATAGAGTTGTTGTAAGAATTTAGTAAGCTAATACATATAAATAGGTCAACATAGCACTAGGTACACAATATGTGCTCAAGAAACTGAAGTTACCTGATTACAATGCTCTATACTATTGACAAGGGAAAAGTGAAAACAGTTTTTGTTTTACCATGTGTGCATGTGTGTGTATTTCTGTAATGTTTCTGACATGCTTTATTTACCATAAATTTCTCTCTCTCTCTCTCTCTCTCTCTCTCTCTCTCTTTCTCTTCTTCCCTCTCTCATCTTACCCTTTCTCCCCCCAGGTCCCCGGCCAGTTGTGTATATGCAGCATGCCCTGTTTGCAGACAATGCCTACTGGCTTGAGAATTATGCCAATGGAAGCCTTGGATTCCTTCTAGCAGATGCAGGTTATGATGTATGGATGGGAAACAGTCGGGGAAACACTTGGTCAAGAAGACACAAAACACTCTCAGAGACAGATGAGAAATTCTGGGCCTTTAGGTAAATATTAGCTAAGAAAACTCAACAGGGAAATTGGAGGCAATTTTTAAAAAATAACGTGGGTGCTATTAATGATAATCTTTGACACTTGAAGTCATATAGCTTCTTGTACTTTCTGTTAACATCTCAAAGGAGGGAAACAGCAAGAAGCTTTGATTTTTCACTGATTCTCCCACAGGCAAAGTATGGCATTTCAACAAGATCATTTTTACATTCAATTTTTACATCAATTTTATGCATTAAAAGTATGTCCAAAGAGACAGCTGAGGAAATTATCATGACTAGTGTGCACATTCATTCAGCCAATGTTTACTGAGTGGCTACTGTATGTGCTGTTCTAGGCCCCGAACACTCAAACAGGGAACAGACCAACTCTCGGACCTCACAAAGCTTATGTTCATTTTAGTGATAATTTTACAAGTCATTTCTTCTGGATGACCAATCAACTGTGTAAAGATGATTTTGACCAGGACTGTACTGATTTAGAGAAACTGTGATTGAGATCGCACATAGTACCATTTTCACGAAAACTCCAATATTAAGTTTTTAAAACCTTGTTAATGGGCAATGAAGAAGAATCTTTTTGATATCTTAATTGTTTCTTTTAATGGAAGAGTTTTCCACTGTCACTAGAGGACAGGCTGATGCCTGCAATAGACTTTCTTTCTTCAGGCCTAAGATCCCTGTTGGTTTGTAAACCGGCTGTTAGAACAGAGTGTGTATTCCTATTACATTAATAGAACATTCAGTACCCACTGAAAGTTTGAGAAGAGTGGAGGAATAGAATACAATGTTATGGTCAGAGTTCTTGGGCAGGGGCAAGCATCAGGAAGTATTGTATCACTAGTCTTTAGGAGGTGTCACAACAATTCTCCTATTCTTGGAAGTCCCAATCCATAGATTTCCTCACGTCCTTTTAATAAACAGGCTTCTGGGTTACGGAATACCTGATTTGACTAAATGTTATATAGGCCCTTTTGCTCCTCCTGTCTGAAGAACAAAATACTGGTACTATGGAATATTGGAATATATGGTATATATTAAATATATATATACACACATATATATATGTATCTTTGTGGGCAGGAATACTACTAACAACATCTTAATGAATGCCTACTAGCAGCCAGAGTCATTTCTTTCATACCATTAAACCCCTTTAGCAGCCCTGTAAATCAGGCACTACCCTATTTATTTCTCAAATTAGAAAACATAGGCTCAGAGCATTTCAGTAACTTCTCAAGAGTTGCAAAGCTCATAAATGGTAGAATCATGATTTACAAAAACCCTGTTTCCAAAGATGGGTATTAAATGGCCCTAAGAATTGTGAAGCCTCGTGGGGGACTCAGAAGTAGAAGCACACAAGACAGATAGAGAAAGGGAGGGCAAAGAAAAGCAAGAGAAGGGAAGGAAGAGGAGGAATCATAAGATTGAACTTCAAACATCATACACAAGTCTTGAAAGTGTTCCTCTTATGAGGAAGTCTTATGACGAAGTAAAATGTATATATGCAGAAAAACAAAAAGCTACAATAGCCTACATATAATTGGATAAATAATGAAATACACACTGAATCTAAGTAAACAGCATAGAATCTGTGTGTAAAAAAGAAGTGAGCAAGTGCTGTGAGTTTTAAACTTAAACTTGCAAGTATTTATAAAAGCCCCTTTTTTATTTTGCAGTTTTGATGAAATGGCCAAATATGATCTCCCAGGAGTCATAGACTTCATTGTAAATAAAACTGGTCAGGAGAAATTGTATTTCATTGGACATTCACTTGGCACTACAATAGGTATGTTTTTGAGGGTCAGTGTTCTCAGAGTCTTACAGGAGTTCACCTTTATGTTGGAATAAAATAACTGCTATTTATAGTGCCTTCAATTCTCTGTCCTCTGCTGGGAATAACCCTAGTACTCTGAGTAGCTATGAGCTTGCAGTGCACAGACTATATGTAAGGCAAACCTTTCCTGGGTCTCTGGTCACAGCAGCATATTGACTATGGTGATGCAATTTCCCAGGAATAATGTGTGTTCCAAATTCAAAGAAATGATTCTGCAGAGTAAGTTTCTAGATTCTCTCTGAGCTGAAAAAGTAAAATTTAATGCCATGGATTATGGCTGAAACATAATGAATGTGCATCAATCATCTCTTTCTCACAACCCAAATGGGATTTTTAAAAAATAAAAGGGAGGGGCTTATACTTATATTTAAACAAATTGAAAAGACATGGTTATATTTGTTTGTTGGAACACAAAAGTTTACTATAATAAATCAGTTGAGTTGATCTATTTAGTGTGTGATTTAGTATTTATGAAATAACAAGTAAATGTAAGCAGTATGTAGAAATTTTTTAAGTTTTTTAAGTTGACAATTTACTTCTTAATTTACTTACTTTACTTAATTTACTTTACAATTTACTTCCCAGATAGTTTGGAAAGAAATCAATAATCTAGTTCCAAGTAAAAGTTGAAAGGAACTCACACTAATAAAAGTTTTGAATTTGTCATTTCCACTAAAGTTTCCAATTTTAAGAGAATAAATCATGTGAAAATGCAATATTTTAGTTAAGGGAAATATCTTCATTATCACCACAATCATCAGTAACATATATTAATTAGTACTTTAGATTGATAGGCACTTTCCAAGCTCAGAACAAGCAGTTAGCTAGCATCAGAGAGCATATACTAAAAAAGTGTCAAAGAACTCATAGGAGATCAAAAATGCCACTAATAGGCAAATAATTATAGTATCTAACACATATTGAGCATTTGTGATGTGTACGGTCTTGCGTTCAGGACCTTTCCCACAGTATCTCCCTCTGATCTTCAAAACAACCCGACTGTTATTATCTATCTCCATTTCATAGAAGAAGAAACACAAGTTCAGAACACAGATTCAAACCAGGTGTATCTGATTTCACCAATGGGGTGTGTAAGGATTCTGGAGAAATGGTGTAGAGAAGGAATGACTTTAGTTGGTTTTGGAAAGTGGGTAGGACTTAGATCTGGTCTTATACTTGATCTGAAAAAAAAGAAAAAAAAAACATGGAGAATTTGATTATTTGTGCTCTGTGTTACATTTAGGGCATAAAATTTTTTAGTGAATGTTGTTTGCGTTTTGGACAGAGCAATTTCTATTATGTAAGGAGCACCCACTCTTTGTAGGACATTTAGGTCCCAGCCCATTAAACACGGCTCTGCAGTCAGGGTGACCCCCAAAGATCTCACCTCTGCACATTTCCAAACACCCTCTGGGGAAGTACTATTCCTGATTCAGAGTCTTTTTATCAATTGTTCAGTCAATTATTTCAGTTCTTCTTTATCTGGCCAAGACAGTTTCAATGTTTCAACAAATGTTTCAGTACACACAGACACACACACACCAGCGGAGGCCCAGGAAGGGACCTCTGGAAACCAAATTATATGGATATTCCTCCTAGCCTACCCGGTGTCGTGCTGATCTCCATCCTCACAGAGATACAAAGGGGTGCAATGCTACTGCTGAAAGAGCAAAGCAAAGGGAGACGCCTGGTCCTTACTGGGCCATCATGGACACTAGGGAAACCCCTTTCTTTTTGGAAACAGGGAAGGGTCTAGAGGGTTGATAAACACCCAGCAAGCCACTGGGAGCAGTGAAATTTCATTCCACAGTGAGAAAGAAAACCTGTTGGAATAACTGGGTGATGCTGTAGAAAGAAATCAGCTCACCTCCTGTGACTGGTTATTTGCTTCCGGAAGCTCTGTGATTCGTTCTGGCATCTCAGAGTTAGGGACGAAATGAGAATGTTGCCAGCATTTACCCCATGCTTGGGAAGTGAGGTCACCTTCAGTTCACACAGTAGTAGCTACTCCGACAGCTTAACCATCACCTTTCCCCTGCCAGCTACTCCATTTCCCCTAGCCAAGTCAAATTGTCCATAAGCAGAATAAAATAAAATTGGAGACTTGAGAGCAGAGAAGACTGAAGGCAGATTATCTTTATAGAATAACTCAGAAGACTTCCAATTCATCCCCAATATGATCACGATAGAAGGAAAAATGACTAAACAGAGCCCCATTTTTGTTAGAAACTTTGCATAAGTACTTATTTTTACAAGATTGTCTTGTCTCCTATTCTCTCAGGGTTTGTAGCCTTTTCCACCATGCCTGAACTGGCACAAAGAATCAAAATGAATTTTGCCTTGGGTCCTGTGATCTCATTCAAATATCCCACGGGCATTTTTACCAGTTTTTTTCTACTTCCAAATTCCATAATCAAGGTAGGCTCCTTTCACCAAAATGTACCTGAGGATCTCATTTTGGATCATAAATCCTTATTATTTTCAAATCTACTGTAAAGTAAAGGTAGGAAATTTAGATAAAATCTATAGAACTTAGACTCTGTGGGCATGTGCTTGTGTATATGTGTCTCCATGTGTGCGTATATCTGTGTCATAGTATCTGTAAGTTCTATAATACAATTTACTCTACAAGGTCATTAGCAGAGTTGAGTATCTGTCAGAATCTCTAGCTGAGCTGAGTGCTGTATAACAACAAAGATTTTTCTTGTTTTCCCAAGGTTTTTTTGTTCCATTTAGTCAGGTAGGTCAATGAATTCACATTGCCCAAATGAAAGACACTTCAAGTTACCCATAATCACTGATGTGTCCAATTTTGACATTAAAAAAACCTAATTAATATATTGCTTCCAATATGGAAACTTGCCCTAATTTACTAAAGCTAAGATTCCAAAGCCTAAATGTATTACAACTCAAGTATTAAGTCAAATATTTATCGGTTATTTTTCAAGAGTTGAAAAAATCATTTGGTTGCCAATTGTAGATTTGGAATTTTATCTATTAAAGAGGTTTTTTTTTTTTTCTCTTTGCTTTTGTTTCTTTACAAAGGTCATTGCCACAATGAACATAGCATTTAATCAAATTCAAAATTGGCCTTTGAATTTGGGATGATGGATAAAATGGATTTGGGCCAAATCTGAAGTCAAGGAGACCAGTTATAATATCAAAATAATTCATATATAAGAAAATGAGATCTTGGTTTGGGGTGGAGTGGTAGGAATGGAAAAAAATTATTTGTGAGCTAACACAAGGAAGAATTTCCATAGGGCCTAATGATTGGTCTGATAATAGTTTCATTGTATTGTTTACTGAGAGCATAAATGATGTAACTTCCTTATTCAAGAGCTTTTCTAGTTTATTTCAAAATGTGTTGACATCAGTTAGTTTTTAATGTTTTCTATATTTGGGCAGCATGAGCAAACTAATTTATTAAATTAAATTCAGAGAGAGACACATCTATCTGTAAATACATATATGTGTTGTATGTGTTGCTCTTCCTACATAGGTCAGCTATAAGGCAAATAATGTTCCTGGGTTATCTCAGTTTCACATTTCCCACTGTCAATATTCCTGCTACTTTTAAGTCCCATTTCCTGCTCTTTTCTTCCATCAGTTTCCCCCAGAAGCTCTAAGACCCCACCAGGAATCCCCATCCAAGTTTACTTTCCCAAGTCCTGGAAGTTTCAATTGTGCTGCCTTTGTGACATTATCATATCTTTTCTGTTCAATGGTTCCTTCTCTTTGGTTCGTCATTCTCTACTTTTCAGCCTGAGAGCTGGCTAATCTGGGACAGTACTTGAATGCAATGTGCACATGGGTAACATGGAAAACCCCGATTTTCCCTCATATTCAAGGTATTATTTGACCTTAAGAAAAACTGTTTTACATTTCGTACCAATTAATGAGAAAAAATATTGGCAAGCACTGACTGGGCAGAATACAGGGAAGCTTCACTATGGAGAAGTGAATTTGGGATTGACAGCCTTTATTGCAATCTCCTTGTAAGTAATGTTTGATAATCTTCCTCATTTGGAGATACATTTCTAAGTCACCTTTCCTGAATAATTTGGTCTCCTTGACTGAATCAGTAGTACAAATAGATCCCCAAGCATGGCTCTTTCCTAGAAGGAAGGAAATGTCAAGAAGTCTGAAGATGATTCTTGAATTCTGGTTTTTTGCTCTTGCTATTTGGGCTTCTTGTCATTGTTGTTGTTGCTATTGAGTTGAGCTCCCTAAATATTCTGGTTACTAATCCCTTGTAATATGCATAGTTTGCAAATATTTTATCTCATTCAAAGGTAATTATTATTTACTTTCATAGGCTGTTTTTGGTACCAAAGGTTTCTTTTTAGAAGATAAGAAAAAGAAGATACCTTCTACCAAAATCTGCAACAATAAGATACTCTGGTTGATATGCAGTGAATTTATGTCCTTATGGGCTGGATCCAACAAGAAAAATATGAATCAGGTATATGTGATAATTATAGGGCCATTTGATACCTTAAGAAATTCCAGCTTTCCTTTGACTCATTTTGATGTATCTATTTACTGTATAAATTCATATGGTATTCCAAACACTTAAAGACAGATTTTATTTTTGCTTTTAAAAATGTTTATGGGTACATAATAGTTGTATATATTTATGAGGTACATGTGGTATTTTGATATAAGCACACAATGTGTAATGAACAAGTCGGGGTAATTGGGATATCCATCACCTCAAGCATCTATCATTTCTTTTTGTTAGAGACATTCTAATTTGACTCTTCTAGTTATTTTAAAATATATAATGAATTATTGTTAACTATAGTCATCCTATTGTGCATGCTGGACTTTATTCCTTCTAATGGTATTTTTGTACCCATTAACCAATGCCTCTTTGTCCTTCCCCCATCCCTACTACCCTTTCCAGTCTCTGGTAACCATCATTCTACTCACTATCTCTATAAGATCAGTTTTTTTTTAACTCCCCTATATGAGTGAGAACATGCAGTATTTGTCTTTTTATACCTGACTTATTTCACTTAATGTAATGTTCTCCAGTTTCATCCACATTATTTCAAATGACATAATTTCATTATTTTTGTGGCTGAATAGTATTCCACTGTCAAAATGAACCACATTTTATTTATCCACTCATCTGTTGATGGACACTTACGGTGATTTCATATCTTGGTTATTGTGAATAGTGCTGTAGTAAACATGGGGGTGCAAATGTCTCTTCCATGGATTGATTTTTTTAAAAAATATAGAACTAGCATTGGAATTGCTGGATCATATGGTAGTTCTACTTTTAGTTTTTGAGGATCCTTCCTACTCTTCCCATAGTGCCTGTACTAATTTGCATTCCTATTAAGTCTGTGCAAGTGTTCTCTTTTCTCCACATTCTTGCCAGCATCCATTATTCCCTATCTTTTTGATAAAAGCTGTTTTAACTGGAATAAGATAGTATTTCATTGTAGTTTTGGTTTGCATTTTTCTAATGATTAGTAATGTTGAACATTGTTTTTAATGTACCTCTTGGCAGTTTGTATGTCTTTTTTTGAGAAATGTCTATTCAGATCTTTTGCCCATGTTTAAATCAGATTTTTTTTTTTTTTTTTGCAATTGAGTTATATGACCTCTATATATTCTGGTTACTAATCCCTTGTCAGATAGGTAGTTTACAGATATTTTCCCTCATTCAACACGTTGTTACTTCACTTTGTTGATAGTTTCCTTTGCTTTGCAGAAGCTTTTTAGCTTGATGTAATCTAACTTGTTCATCTTTGCTTTGGTTGCCTGTGCATTTGAGGGCTTACCTCAAATTGGCCCAGACCAATGTCCTGGAGTGTTTCTGCAATTTTTGTTTGTTAGTAGTTTCATAGTTTCAGGTCTTAAATTTGTCTTTAATCCATTTTTATTTTGTTTTTGTATATAGCAGAGATAGAGATCTAATTTCATTCTCCTGCATATGGACATCTAGTTTTCCCAGCATCATTTCTTGTGGAAATTGTCCTTTCCCCAATGTATGTTCTTGATCCCTTTGTGGAAAATTAGTTGACTATGAATGTATGGATTTATTTCTGGGTTCTTTATTCTGTTCTATCAGTCTATGTGTCTGTTTTTATGCCAGTATCATACTGTTTTGGTTATTACAGCTTTGTAATATAATTTGAAGCCAGGTCATGTGATGCCTCCAGCTTTGTGCTTTTTGCTCAGAATCTTATATTTAGAAAAACCTAAAGACTCCAACAAAAAACCTGCTAGAACTGATGAACTAATTCATTAAATTTGCAGGATACAAAACCAACATACAAAATTCAGCAGCATTTCAATATGCCAACAGCAAATAATCTTTAAAAAAAAAAGAAAGAAAAAATCAAGAAAGTAATCCATTTATAACAGCTACAAATAAAATAAAACACCTAGGAATAAACCATACCAAAGAAGTGAAAGATTTCTACAATGAAAACTATAAAACACTGATGAAAGAAATTGAAAATGACATTAAAAAATGGAAAGGTATTCCATGTTTATGGATTGCAAGAATCAATATTGTTAAAATGTCCATACTATCCAAAACAATCTATAGATTCAATGCAATCCCTATCAAAATACCAAGGACATTCTTCATTGAAATAAAAAAAAAAAAGCCTAAAATTTATATGGAACCATGAAGGTAGATATCTGCTATACATAGAAGATCAGGTACTCAACAGACCTTTAATATGAAGACTGGGGAAGTGAATAGGCAGCTTCATTCTTCTATTCCCTGGCAAAATTTAGCAAAATGAATGTTTTATAATGGGTAGTAGCTTCTTACATGTTCTCAGTCAGCCACAACTTACTACAGTCAATTTGAATTTATTGCATTTGAATATATTGCATTAAAAATAAAATCCTAAAAAAGGAGAGAAGCACAGATAAACCTTGATCTTATTTCACATGTTCCTTCCTTTGTGGGTGACTTTTGTTTTGAAATGAAACTCACCACTTAACCTACAAAATAACAGGACAGGGTGGAAGGGAGATGGGATCCCCTCTTTATGAAGCAGCAGCAGTGCTGTTTTTTCACCTCTTCATTTTCTGTTATTGAGAATTCAAGAAGGAGGAGGAAGAGTTCACATCCGCAGACTGGTGTGGTTGAATAGTTGTCTCTAGCATTCCAAATAGCAGCCAATGAGGCTGTTACAGTGAAGTCAGTCGCAAGATAATTGTTCTGTACCCCTATTCTCTAAGAAGCTAAATTGTGTTAGACTGAAACCCATAAGGAACCATTGTTCAAAGTTGGCTTGTTCAAAAGTAAAGATTTTTAATAGTTTCTCTTAGATTCATTATTTTCTAAGACATAGAATTACGATTACTATTTTATCTCTATAATTTTCATCTCTATAATGTTTACAAATATTGAAATAACCTTTGGAAAAAATTAGCTTTTAGCTTTACTTTTGCAATATTTTATTTTATCCCCATAAAAGCCTAGTAAATTGGTAGTATGACTTTTAGTATGTTCATTTAATAGATGAAAAAACAGAGACTCAAAGATGTTAAATATGGTGGCCAAGTTCACGGAGCTGATCATTAACAACAACAGGGCCTGAACTCCTGGTTTTCTGATCTAATCTGTGACAGTGCACCTGGGTGCGCATGCATGCATCACCCCCACACTTGCGCATAGAACCTTTCCTAATTGGTTTTGCTCCATGATGACCACTACTGTTCCTTCTACTTGAAAATAAGCAAATTATCCTACAGATTCAGAGCTGGTACAGGTTTGCTGTCAAGCAGTCCATTCCATTAGTCAGCCTGTGGTTCCCTCACATTCAAGTATTGACATAAATGGTAATTTATCTAGATAATTCTACCTCATTATTTTCGAAGCCCCATTCTTATTTGCTTCTTCTGTGCATCATTTTTCTCTGATTCTGAAAGGCAAAATTTTGTTGGGCAATTGCTGTAATATGAGTTTTATCTCCTTTAGAGTCGAATGGATGTGTATATGTCACATGCTCCTACTGGTTCATCAATACAGAACATTCTGCATATAAAACAGGTAGAGTCTTAGTCATGGAAAACCATTCCAATCCTTATTTTCAATATATTTAAAAAGACAGAATTGACCCTGTTAATAGGCCTACCATAAGAATCTTAAGAGCTTGTTTCCAGTTTGTCCTTGCTGCCTTCTGTATGCCTTGATTTCCCTGGAATTTAAGAGAAAGGATTTTATGGTACAGACCAAGTAGATGACATAAATGAACACCATCTTAAATCAGAGTTTTTAAAATAGGCCCTGAACTGAAGCAAGAGGTAAACTAGGGAAGCCTCAGGAGAACTGAGACTTCTTCAGAGAGAAGTATCTGGGATTTAACTTCTTTCTAATGAGGCTTGGTTTTCCATGAACTTTTCCTTTAAACCAAAGGGGGGTTATTGCTTGTTTTTCTGTTGAGCTCCACTTGTCATAATTGTAAAATGGGTATTTACATCCTTCTGGTGATCTAGGAGCCCTATTTTCTTCCTAGCATACAGTATTTTTCTAAAATTTGCTGTTAGCTCTCATGATTCTTACCCTCACTATTCTTTTTCTAAAAAACATTTGTTTCAGCTTTACCAATCTGACGAATTCAGAGCTTATGACTGGGGAAATGAAGCCGATAATATGAAACATTACAATCAGGTGAGCTACTTACAGTAACCCCAGAATGCTGATTTTGACAAATTATACTAAAAAATTATTTGAGGGTGGAAAGACTCCTACCTGTCATTTGGTGGCATTTATACTGATAGAACTTTTTTTAAAGAAAGTTTAATTTTAATTTAAATTTATTTCAGAAAATTTATAAATTAAAGAAGCATATACAAAGGAAATTAGATCATGTGTAATCCTTCCATCCAGAGATAACTAGATGTACTAACATTTTGGTGTATTTATTCCAATTTTCTCAGTATTATATCGCTTTTATACAACTCTTAATCCTCCTATTTTACTTAAGCTCTAGTAAGAGATGACTAACATTACTGAGGGATTTTTAAATATATTTTTAATGGCTACATAGTAATAGAAATTGTTTCATAAAAATCTTTACAGCATAAATGAATATACACTTTTTAATGCCAACAGAAAAATTAGAATTCCACATGAAAGTTGAATAAGTATTACGCAACATTGAAGACTTGGGTCATCAGGCATATTTTTCCATATAGCTTTAAGACATAAAAATCTGTAGACTCGTTTAGCACTGTACTTTTAATTAATCCTGTCACCACTTTTCTGTTCTCATAACCAGGGGCTTGGCTTGTAAGCATGAACTAAACAAATTAAATTGTTTTAAGTATTTTCCCAGGCTATCATATTTTAAGCTATTTACTAGTGCAACTATAGATCAATTATTAATAAGTTGTTTCTGAGGATCAGAACAATCAGACTAATCAATTTCTCAGTAATGAATTGGCCTGTTAGAGGAATAATTCTACTAATCCTTAAAACCACTACAAGAGATAGACCATGTATATTTTATTTTTAAAAATCAGTTGAAGACATGATTTACATATAATAACATTACCAATCTTATGTGTCCCATTAAATGTGTTTTGACAAATATATCTATTTGTGTAACCACACCACAATCTAAATATAGGACATTTCTATCACCCCTAAAAGTTTTTTCCCTGCTGCTGACACTATTTTTAGACACAAATGCATGTATTTGCAAATGCTTAGAAAAGGTCTAGAAAAAAAAATAAATGTTAAAGTGGTTATCTTCAGAAAGAGGAATAAAGAAGAAAAGAGGTGGATGGACATGAAACAGTAAGGGACTCTCATTTTGGACTTTACATATGTCTGTTTTCTTCCATTATTTTTAATAAACATGTTATATTTAAAAATTGTTTACATTTACAAGAAACTGAAACAAAATAAACACACACATTCAAGATTATTATGGTCAAGTACTAAAGTATTTGAGAGTGTTAATGTCCTTAGAATTTATCCACAGTTAGCTGATGCTACTCTGCTCCAAGCCAGTCCTATTTTGTGCATTAATCTTAATTGATGCCAATTTTTATTACATTCCCTCCAAAAAACTAGTCTCAACAGTTTGCCCTCTCCTCAAGTTCACAGCATTATCTCTGTTCCCACAGTGACGTCTGACTTTTCCTTCTGTTTGTGATTGTTCCCTTTGTCCCAAGCACTGGCTACTCCTCCTCTCACCACTCTGAAATGATTAGCATTCCCCAGGGATTCTTCAAAACTCTCTTTCTTCCTTGGAGAAGTCAGCCATCCCAATAGCTTTAATTTGGACCATTTCTACTACTCATCTAGATTTTTTCAGGACTTGCCTTCAACCTGTTCTTTCTTTAGGTGATTCCATTAACTGTTGCCCATACGGTAGTCTGAAGACAGACCTCTGAGAAATGACCCTACCTTGTCTCCAAACCTTCCGAAATATGTCCAAATTTCCTAGCCTGACATTCAGACCTTGACTATCTGCCTCCAAGTTTATGTCCTATCACATCCCCTTACCTATTCTGTTCTCCAGGTACATTGGGAATCTTGCCATTCCTGATCATAGCCTACAAACTCTTGCTGCCTCCCACCCACCCTCATCTCTGCTGTCAAAATGCAACCTTCCTCAAGAGTCATTTCACGGGACCCCTCTTTTTATGAAACCCTCAGGTGGAAATAGCTTTTTGTCTTTACTTCCATTTTATTTTGGGAGTGTTTATGGCATTTAACATAACTTACTTTGTATACAAATATTTGCTTAGCTATCTTGCCTTTCTCCCTCTTTTGCAAATTTCTTAAAGGTAGAGACCATTGAAAACATTGTATGTTTTCTTCCTATGTCACTGGTGCCTAACACAACTATGGCCATCGTCCATATTCATTTAGCAGCCTTTGTGGTTATTGCTTTGAGGAGCTTCCTCTCATGTATGACCTTGCTTTCTCTCCTACAGAGTCATCCGCCTATATATGACCTGACTGCCATGAAAGTGCCTACTGCTATTTGGGCTGGTGGACATGATGTCCTTGTAACACCCCAGGATGTGGCCAGGATACTCCCTCAAATCAAGAGTCTTCATTACTTTAAGCTATTGCCAGATTGGAACCACTTTGATTTTGTCTGGGGCCTTGATGCCCCTCAACGGATGTACAGTGAAATCATAGCTTTAATGAAGGCATATTCCTAAATGCAATGCATTTACTTTTCAGTTACAAGTTGATTCCAAGCCCTTAAGGGACTTTAGAAAAAATAGTAACCAACAATGATGTTGTCCCCCTGGGGGAGATGCACAATGGAGTCTGTTTTCCAAGTTAATTGTGTTAGTGTTATTTATGTTTAGAGACATCTTTGCATGGGACCATCTACAGGTCCTTATAAACAATGAGGTAGATTGGGCAAAAAAAATAAATAAGTTGCCACTCTGATATTTAAGTCTAATTAAATTGTAATTTTTAGGGCGTACCATGAAGTATAGAAATGTCTAAAGCTTCAAAGGAACAGTGAAATTCCTTTAAGGTCCTATATGGAAACCTCTATTGTCATTTTATTTATATGGGTTGCTACGGCAATGGACAGAGTGTGGGATTCGGAGGAGGGCCTGAAGCTTCTTTATAAAAGTTTCTTAGCTATCCTGAATATGTACTAGACATTTTTATTTTTTAGGTATTTTCAACATGAGAAATTCAAAAAAGTCCCCAATGATTCTTCCAGAGAAGCCATCTCCTCTTATAATCTTATCCCTGGCTATCTGGGTAAACGGAAATCTTGAACCCATAATAGGATACATGTATAAAGTCTTTCTTATTTAAGCAGAAATAAATTCTGCAACATCAATATCATTTTATAATCATAGGGAGGCTTCTTTGTTTAGCATGTAATGCCCCCTTTACAGGCTTTTTGTTCTTTGAGGGGTTTGAACATTCCATGAAAAACTGACAGATAGGAAACTGACAATAAAAGATTAAGCTAAAGATAGAAGCAGAAACTACTAGGCTAGTTAGTCTCTAAACATTAAGCATTTTCTTCATCCATCTTAAAGGCAATGAGAAGCTACCAAAATATTTTACGTAACGGAAACCTGATCGCCATATTTTTATAACGATCACTTTGGCTACTGCATTGAAAATGGATTAGAAGATGCAAAAAAAAGATTCTGAGCAAGTTTGTAAATCTGATCAAGTGTTCTGATGCAGGCCGATATCCTTCCTCTGCGCTCTCTAACAGAGATGATCCTTGGAAAATCCAGAGCCAGCTCCATAATACTGCCGTGCTCTGCTGGCAAATCCACAAGCTGCTGGCCCCTGGAGCCATTGTCTCAAAACTAGCATTCATCAATTTAATGTATATGTATTGATGGGGAATAATGGTCACTATGAAAACCATGTGATAATATGGAAAAATACCCATGATATAATGTTATGTGTGAAGAGAAGAAAATGAAACTGGTAGAACTATGTGATTGCAAATATATACAAATATTAAAACAATTATTTGACTTTATAAAATATTTGTATATAATGAAAACTGAAGCAATATAAAAAATAAAATTAGTTGTGTCAGGGTAGTAACATGAGTGATTTATTTATACTTTTAAATTTTTAATATAGTAATGATATAATGTTACAACTTGTCTAAATCTCACAAATTTAACATTCAGTAAAGGAAGATAAACATAAAAGAATACATATTTTATTATACATTTTTATGTAGGCTAAATAATTGATGACTCTAGAAGCCTTAAAAAGGTTACTTTCAGGAGGAGAATCATGCCTTGGAGGGCTCTAAGGTCCAGAAACTGTCCTAATACTAGAGCTAGGTGCAGTCAGATTAATTATAATACATTTCATTATTTTGTCTGGAATACCAAGATAACTTCCAACCAGGAATGGAGTCTAGCAACGCTTTACTGCTGGGGAACTTGGCCACAGACTTGTAATATAAATTTTTAGATATGTTGACAATGTTTCTCCTTATTTTTCTTACTTATACAAACCAAGAAATTTGACTCACCACCTTGAAACAGACTCACCAGGTTACTCTAGTTTCCCAAGCTTCAATATCCCATTGCTATTTTTTTTTATTATTATACTTTAAGTTCTAGGGTACATGTGCATAACGTGCAGGTTTGTTACATATGTATACTTGTGCCATGTTGGTGTGCTGCACCCATCAACTCGTCAGCACCCATCAACTCGTCATTTACATCAGGTATAACTCCCAATGCAATCCCTCCCCCCTCCCCCCTCCCCATGATAGGCCCCGGTGTGTGATGTTCCCCTTCCTGAGTCCAAGTGATCTCATTGTTCAGTTCCCACCTATGAGTGAGAACATGCGGTGTTTGGTTTTCTGTTCTTGTGATAGTTTGCTAAGAATGATGGTTTCCAGCTGCATCCATGTCCCTACAAAGGACACAAACTCATCCTTTTTGATGGCTGCATAGTATTCCATGGTGTATATGTGCCACATTTTCTTAATCCAGTCTGTCACTGATGGACATTTGGGTTGATTCCAAGTCTTTGCTATTGTGAATAGTGCCGCAATAAACATACGTGTGCATGTGTCTTTATAGCAGCATGATTTATAATCCTTTGGGTATATACCCAGTAATGGGATGGCTGGGTCATACGGTACATCTAGTTCTAGATCCTTGAGGAATCGCCATACTGTTTTCCATAATGGTTGAACTAGTTTACAATCCCACCAACAGTGTAAAAGTGTTCCTATTTCTCCACATCCTCTCCAGCACCTGTTGTTTCCTGACTTTTTAATGATCGCCATTCTAACTGGTATGAGATGGTATCTCATTGTGGTTTTGAGTTGCCATTGCTATTTTTAATAGAACAAGGTAAACAATAACATTAATGTCATTCAACACAAATTTATGTCAAATGTAAATTCTGACTCTGAACTTCGGTGAATTTCTTTCAAACGGTATAATCAGTTTCAGAGAGGCAAAGTCTTGCTCAAGTGACGGCCTTTCTGAGACTCATTAACCAAAGAACAAGGGACCTGTTTCACCATCAGGGCTTTGTTCAACTTTGATCACCTCTGCATTCTCTTCTCATAGGAAGGTTTCCCATATTTACCAAGGTCTGGCCACAATACCAGAAATGTTTTCTGTGAACTATATGCCCTAGAATTACCGTTCCTTCTTCTAAATCACTTTTTGTTTTTGTTTTTTGTTTTTTGTTTGTTTGTTTTTTGAGACGGGGTTTCACTCTTGTTGCCTAGGCTGGAGTGCAATGGTGCAATCTCAGCTGGCTGCAACTTCCGCCTCCTAGGTTAAAGCAATTTTCCTGCCTTAGCCTCCCGAATAGCTGGGATTACAGGCGCCCATCACCACGGCCAGCTACTTTTTTGCATTTTTAGTAGAGATGGGGTTTCACTACATTGGCCAGGCTGATCTTGAACTCTTGACTTCAGGCAATCCGCCTCGCATCGGCCTTCCAAGATGCTGGGATTACAGGCATGAGCCACCGCGTCCAGCCTAAATCACTTTTTATTATGCTTCCGAATTATCTTTTTGGAGAGTTTTATGTAAGTCTACCACCCTAATACATTTTAAGTAGCTTGAAAACAGAAGCAATTAAGACATAGAACTCTCCATTACCACACTAAATTCACTCTTGCTATTCCTTTTTGGTCAACCACCACTACTACCATGACCAGCTCTCCTTGAACTTGATCCCTGACAACTTATCTGTTCTCCATCGCTATAATGTCTTATAAATAAAATCATGGAGTATGTGTCCTTGATATTGACTTTTTTCACTTAGCATGATGTCCTTGAGATCTATCCAAATTGTTTCTTATATTGTTTGTTCCTCCTTATTGCTAAATAGCATTCCACGGTATGCATGCCACAGTTTGTTTAACCATTCACTCACTGAAAAACATGTGGGTTATTTCCAAGTTTTGGCTTTATCTTTTTGGCTTTTCACTGCTTAGTGACATGTCTTGAAAATAAAAAGAACACTCAGTTCAGATTCTTTAATTTGAATTAATTGCATGTCCCACTCAAAGCTAAATTTTCTGTGCTAACACCTTCTGTAATCTGTACACTGCCTCAAAGGGAAAATATGTTACTCAAGCCAGAGTTCCCATTGACTTGACTACACAATCCCTGATTCATATTTTAATTTGACATTTAGAGATTGCAAAATAGTGACCCGGTTCTCATTACATTTTAGAGTTCTAATGTGATTTAAGAAGTGCTTTGGAGTAGGGTGAAAACAGATTGCTAGTATTTATACCTTGACTGACTACGAAGGCCTTCTTCCAGCCATTGTCAAGATGTGACATGTCTTTAGCTCTGTCCAAACCATCTTTGGTATCATCATATCTCCCACACAACCAAACCAAATGAAAATAATCATAATCATAACAATAGGGTACCATCATTAAAAATCTATGTGAAGTATTAATATAAATAAAAGCACGAACAATTTTTAGTATATAGATATAAAAAGGTAAATTCTATAAAAACAGTATGCTTTCTATGGAATGCACCTTCAAGAAAATTTCATCATTCTCCTGCATTCTACTTCCTATAAGACTGTCCATAAATTCCATTTATGGAGAAATTCTGGAGTCAAACCTTTCTTCTTTTTGTACCCTCTATGCATATTTGCCATTTTAGTTTGTGTGTGAATTTCTTTCCTTATCAAAGCAGTCAACTTAGCTAAGAAAGATTATTAATTTGGGATATGATGTGGTCTTAATAAATTTAATCAAAGTAAGCACTTTTATAGTTTTTGATAGCACAACAGGATGACTATAGTCAATAGTTTAATTGTACATTTAAAAATAACTAAGAGTATAACACAAATAGTATCCTTTGTGTTACAAACGATAAATGCTTGAGGTGATGAGTACCCTATTTACCCTGATGTGATTATTACATAATGTATGACTGTATCAAAGTATCTCATATATCCCATAAATATTTATACACCCACCACTATATGCCTCCACAAAAATTAAAAATTAAAAACAAAATAAGCACTTAAAAATATCTTCTACATCCTGCCACTCTACCCCTACCTCAAAGAAAAGATCCCTGGAAACTCTAGGTAATGAAAATCTGGTCCTAGAGTCTATGAAAATATGACATCAACAGTGTGTGGTTCAAAGCATTCTGAACATTCAAAACAGAAGCAAACAAATCAGTATTGGGGTGAAGCCAAGGGAAAATTACTGACCACCTACTCCACAAGACTTGTCTCAGGTATGCATGGAACCAGAGAATGTTTAATGTTATAATGAAATACGTATTCATATCACAAAGTTACACATGTGTATTTTAATAATTATAAAATGCACATATCATAAGTATAATGTGATATTCAGTAGCTTCAAGTGTGTTTTTTGGCATTGGCATAATACATATGTATATTTCCATAGTTATTTATATTTATCTAATTTTAACTTTGTTTTCCACTTTTTTGATATGCCTATTAGCTATTTGATATGTTTCAAGGAATTTTTTTAGGAAGAAATGTTTTAAATATTGTTTGCACCCTTGAATGTCTGAGAATGTTTTTTGTTGCCTTAACACAAAAGGTTAAAACATCTTTCCACCACAAGATTCTGTAGACATTTTTCTATTTTCTTCTGGAGTTTAGCATTACAACAGAAGTGTGTAAAGTCACCTTCATTTTTATCTGTTTGTAGGTAACCTGTTGTGTTTTTTAAGAAAATAATTAAATTTCTGCTTATATACTTATTTTATATTATTGTAGTTTCGTTTTCATCTCTATAATGAAACGAACTTAGCAAGCATATTTTTGCAAAAGTGTCCCCTTTAATTTTGCAGTGAACTCTTTCAATCTGCACTTACATGTTTCTTTAACCCAAGTTTTCTTCTATCATGCCTTTGAATATTGATGTCTCTATTCCTTTTAGTCCTTTGTTTTAATCTAGTCAATAATCTGTTACCTATATGTTTCTTCAATGTCTACCATCTTCTCTGTCAAAGATTATTTTTATTTCTTTGTCTTTTTCTCTGACCTGTGGGCTTAATAATCAAGTTTTTCTTAGGATTACTAACGTACTTCTATGGAATTCGGTGCTTTACAGTTTCCAGTGTGTTTCCATTTTTAGTTTTCTTTCAGTTTTTCTTTGTCCTGTCCATCTTTATTTAGCCATCAAACTATTGCATTTTTATTATGAACAGTTGCAGACCTGCAAAACCGTATCGAATACATTACATTGAACATCTATATTTACTACCAGGGTTTGGAAATTAAACATTACAAATGAAGTTTGTCTCGTTGCATCAATTTTGATATATTTTTTCCAGGATATTGTTTGTTTCATCTATATTTATGTATCTTTCTATGTATGTATATTAAATATGTATTAAATCATACATATCTATGCATGTATTTCTGGATATATGTGTTTGTGTGTGTAAAATATTACATAGGAAAGCCACTTTTTAAACTTTTCCTTTTTATTTCATACAATATTCTTTTTATTTCAGTATATTCTTGTTTCTTATATTTTATTCTGAGTTAAAAAAAAAAAATCTTAGCATTAGCTGTTCTAAAAAATGAAAGTACTCCCCGAAGAAGATGCAATATTTTTAACAGCTGTGATTCACATGTGGCCAGGCTTTAGTGGTAACCACATCCTTCCTGAGTGACCTTTGGAGATCATCCACCATCTATCTCACCATAGGCTGGTAACCATATTTCTCAGCTTACTCCACATGTTTTCTTCCCTTTCCAGAATGTGAAAAGCTTGTGAATGGGAGTCAGGTATCTTAATTTCTAAAACCAAGAATCTATATCTGTTTAGTTCATTTGATTTTTGGAGGATTATTTTGTTTTACCTTGAGCAAGTCACATTTTCTGGGCCTCATTGTCTTCTACCATAAGATAAAATAATTTGATTAGATGATTTTTTCCCTG
Source organism: Theropithecus gelada (assembly GCF_003255815.1). NCBI lineage: Eukaryota > Metazoa > Chordata > Mammalia > Primates > Cercopithecidae > Theropithecus > Theropithecus gelada. The sequence goes on from NC_037677.1 coordinate 85,283,881, forward strand.
TTATCTGCAAATAAGCACCTTATTATCAAATAGTTCAGCATCAGAACAAGATTCCTAATTCCAAAGGAGTTTTATTTACATAATATTATATTGTGAGATACATATTAGAAGAATCTGACACTATGTTCCATTCCAGTTTCTCTTTTGCAATTGAGTGACTTGTTTTGATCTAAAAAGTATAAATTCTCATGCCTGTAATTCCAGCACTTTGGGAGGCCAAGGCAGGTGGATCACTTGAGGTCAGGAGTTCAAGATCAGCCTGGCCAACATGGTGAAACCCCGCCTCTACTAAAAATACAAAAAATTAGCCAGGCATGTTGGTGCATGCCTGTAATCCCAGATACTCAAGAGGCTACAGCAGGAGAATTTCTTGCACCTGGGAAGCAAAGGTTGCAGTGAGCCGAGATTACACTGCTGCAGTCCAGCCTGGGTGACAGAGCGAGACTCTCTCTAAATAAATAAATAGTATAAATTTATCTCATTCTTATTAATGCGGCCCATGAAATGTAAGTATTAGTTCCTTTTCAGATAGTACTTTATAATTATACTAGTGCCAAATTAAAGGACCTATTTTATAGTGACATGAAAGTCAACTGCAAGAAAAATACATAGTCATTTTCACTTACAGAGGCAAATCCCTCAACATAGATAAAAGTAAAAGACCTTATGTCAGGATGTGAGGCAGATCAGTCCAGGGATTTCATTCAAAAATAATACTTCATACTCAATAATCCCATGTGAGAATTTAATGACTCAGAGTAAACAGAAAATCAAAATTAGCACTTGAATCTTGGGTAATTTAATAGCCAAGGCATTTTGGTGAATTGTAATTAATGCTCTAAATTAGCCACTATTTCTCAGAATCATGGACCAGAAGAATAAGAACTTCAATAATTAGAGTATTTTAGATTTACTTTGTGCAAGTTATTACTTCAGCCAGTACTCCACAACTAAAGTTATTATCTGGGCATACTGAAGATTTAGAATAAATTGAGTGCCTACTATATGCAAGGCACCATGCCGGGTACTGACAATGTGGTAGGAACAGCACTCCTTATCAGGCTGTCTATGTGGTATCAGCCAGCTGAATAATGGAATGTTTGGGCCAGAATAGCATATACTGAGACCAGGGTACAAAGGTATCCAACTTAAGTGACTCAAAAGCAGAAATGGTAAATAAGATATTTCATTTTTTTTTCCTTGACCTTAGTCACATCTGATCAGAGTATTCAATGCTTTCTACATAAACTCTGGATGTAAGCAGATGAAATTACTCACCATCATCCTTCTTTTGACAGATGCAAGTACTCAGCCAAATGTAACTCTTCAAACATAGTATTAATTCAAGAGACATGATTACCTCTGACTTTTGCAGGGGAAACAGAAAGGTTCAGAAACTCCTTTTCTGAAGATGGGATCCATTTTTAAAGGCTTTAACTCTGCTTTCTTTTCTGAAAAAGTTCTCCAGGAAATCATAGTCCATTTATGCAAAACCTGAAATTTGTTACTATAGTCAGAAGGTTTATGCAAAACCTGAAGCAGAATTCTTCCAAATCCCAGGCGTCATACTTCACAGCAGTTCAGAGCAGAGTGACTGCACTCTCCTCGCAGATGCCTTGATTGTTGGCAGAGCTTTCTTCAACTGATTTTCTTTATAAAATGCAACCAAATCTAGCAATCCTACTGCCTCCTCAGGAGAAAGACTGGTACGGTTTGTGTACACGAATTTCAGGAAGGCCCAGTAAACAGAGTATGAAAATTCACTCATTTCTACAATATTATCCTCATCACCTTCCAAAAATGAATGAACATGCTCACATGCATCAAATTTTGAGAAGAACTTTATGTGCATAAATGTACTTTCCATCGACCACAAATTTCAAGACTGCAGTGTCCAGGTTGTCAAATTCCCTCTTCAGTGACTCAGCCACTGTGAGGGTGGTCATCAGGTTCCACAGAGAGGAGGCGCCACATGATGGCAGGAGCAGCAAAGCAGACAAATGTGTCATCAGTGCAGACGTGCAGAGGTGGGTGAGGTGAGGAAGGATCACAAACTGGCCCTAGCCCCACATGTACACATGCCCACCCTGGGTCTTGGCTGCACATGTGTGGGAAGAGTGACAGACTGCAATCTCTGTAATTCTGTCCTTTTCCACAAGGACAAAGGTAGAATAGGAATGGTGGCTTTTATTGCCAGTGCCGAACTGCCCATAATTGGCACCCCAAGCATATGCTTGGCCTTCATCTGTTAATATTAATGTGTGTCTGTAATCACAGGTAGCCTTCCAAGTGTCTACCGCCACCATGGAGCACACCTGTCCACAAGCTGTGTTCACAGCCTCTTTATTCCGTAAGCAGCCAGTGACTCTCTGAGCAATTGGCTGATTAACTGTCGATCCATATTTTACATGTCTAGAGTTATTATAACCCCAGGCAAATACCTCTCCATCAGATATTAGCACCAAAGAATGGTGAGACCCATAAGCAACCTCAATGTCTTGTTTGACAAATTAGTAGAGAAACCATGATTAGTTGTCCCAGAGCCCAGCTGACTGTACACATTATGGTCCCCAAGTAAAGACTTATTTTGTTGCAAGGACAATGTATATACCACTCCCACACCTGAGGCTGGCTATCTTTATGCCACTTAAAGAATCCAGTCTCCAACGTTTGATGGTGCTCTGGATGTTACCTAACCTCAAACAGCCACAGCAGTTTGTGCCAGGATATTACTATTGTATATAAAACTTCAAGACCAGCACTGACAAAGACACAAGCCTGAGGAATTAACTGCAGTTCTTCCTCAGAAAAAAAAGGTAAGAAAACTGGCCACTTTCCCACATCTAACTTATTCAAAGATGACAGAGTGGCCTGTATTGGCTTTCAGGGATTTCCTACCATTGTAACATTTTGTATGTAATAAAGTAACTTTATTGCTGATCCTGTGAATCCATTCATTTATTTTATAAAACCTTCCCACTTTCTTCCTAGAGAAGATGAAGTTCTTCCATATGGACTCAGTCTTGGGCAGTTCCTTGGTCAACTTTTCTCTGGGACTAGAAAGTTTCAAATCATTATGAAGAGCAGACTTCTCAATTCTCAGCTCCATTGAAGAATATATGATCTGCTAAGCTGATGGTTACAGATTTCTGGAGCCCGTATTTAGTAATCTTTAATCCTGTCCCTTTTAGTTCCTTGTAAAGTTGTCTTCTAGAGTAAAGTTAATGTGACTCAGGATAGCTTGAGCCATATCTACTCTGCCTCCTAGATCACTGTTACTGCCTGGATGATTTTAACTTTAATATGATTGAGTCTAGTTATATACTGCTCTGTTCAGTAGCCACTAGCCACATGTGGCTATATTAATTTAAACTCTCATTAATTCAAATCAAATCAAATAAATTTAGTGCTCAGTCTTAGTCACATTTTATGTGCTTGATACCACGTGTAACTAGTGGTTACTGCACACGTATAAAATATTTCCATCAGCGCTGTCCGTTGGACAGCTCTGGATAAAACCCTAGGAAGAAGATTAGTGAGACTGGATAAGTTCTAGCTGAAGCAGGACACATGGACACAGAGCTCAATTAGTTCAATTAGTTCCAGACTGGGAGAAGCACTTTAGACCAAAGCCGCTGAAATCAGCTTATTGCAGGGGAAGTTTATCAACGTTGCAACCAGACAGCACTTGAAGAAAATGTCTGCTACTTACAGGCAATATGATCTCAGGCAAGTAACTGAGTCTCTCTGAGACTCAGTTTGCACTTCTGAAAAACGGAAATAAGAAAACCAGCCTCATCGCTTTAGCATTAATAGTATAGTAGCATATATGGAGTCCCAAGCGTAGTGTCTGGCAAGTAGTTGGTACTCAGGAAAACTTCCTAATACTGACAATATCATCAAGAAAAAAAAAACTGAAGTATTGGTGATGATGAGGCCCCCACCCTAAATGCCCTTGAGGAAATTGTTGGCAAAGTTTCTGAAGAAAAACTGTCTTCACCATGAAAAGTTTCCTGATCCTCCCTATTCTCACTCTTCCATCCTCTGCTTCCAGCTAAAAGGATCGCCTCTCTGTCTGAACTCCACAGCACTTTATTGTTCCTTTTCCTATGGTCCCATCCATTTTCTACCTTCAACTGCCCTGACTTGTAGTCCTCTACCAGAAAGGGGCTCACACCTGTAATGCAGGGACTTGCCTTTACCTCTCAGCAAACCTTGCAAGGAGATTTGCATATAGCCAATGACCAATACATAATGTCCCAGAGATTTGCCATTGTCAATTTTCATTCTTCATGAATAAAATGGATAGTACCTCTCCCTGTCTTGCTGGCTCACCCTCTACCCCTGGAAAGAATCAACTGTCAAAAGAAGCAGAAAGAAAATAGTGTCACATTCCTCAAGAGAGGCCTCACGCAGAGCTAAGGGAGGGAGCATAGTCATCCCCAAACAACATGACCCTTCCCTAATCTTAAGTAGGGCAGTATTCTCCTATGGCAGTATTTCCCAAACATTAGTCATTCACATTCCTCATTCACAATGTTTGCAAAATCTGCACGTTACCAATAATATTGTTTGTTTAAAAGTCTCAAAGTTGATTCACTGTTTCATTTTTTAAAAGAAATTTTATGCAGCTATAGTATAAATGAGAAAAAAAAAAGTATCATTTGCCAAAACTTGAAGGTAACCATAAAATAATGAAAAGTACATGACTGATAATGAAGTAGATAGATGCCATGCTTATCCAGTACACCTGAGTTTAATATCTGCTTTCTTTTTGTTAAATGCATGCTCTTTGTTTGAAAGGGAGATTAGCAAGTGCTAGAAACAATGACATAAGCCAAAACTAGATTTTCTCCTTGATGTGCTCAGAAGACTGAAGGAAACTCGATAGGGAGACTGTAATAGGATGAATAATGGCCCCCAATGATGTCCACATTCTAATCTCAGGAGCCTGTGAATATGTTATCTTATATGGCAAAACGAACTTTGCATATGTGATTAAGTTGGGATCTTGAAGTAAGGAGTTCATCCTGGGTCATCTTGTTAGGCTCAGTGTAATTACAGGGGTCCTTATAGGAGAGAGGCAAGTAGGCCAAAGTCAGCAAAAGGAGATGTTACAATGGACCTGAGGTTGGAGTGATGTGCTACAGGCCAAGGAATGCAGGCAGTCTCTAGTGGCTAGAAAAGGCAAAAAGTGAGTTCTTCTCTGGTCTCCAGAGGAAAGTAGCCCTACCAACACCTTGATCTTAGAATTATGATCTCCAGAAGGTAAGAGAATAAGTTTATGTGCTTTTTAAGCCACTGAGTTTGCAGAAATTTGTTACAACAGCAAGAAGAAACTAGTACAGAGACTGACTGGCATACCATGTTATTCAAGGTCATGTAATACCATGTTAATGTATCAGCTAAACCCTTCCCTAGCCCCAGTGATGTACACCTACACATCGGGACACTGCCTAATGATTCCCACTAGGCAGACATGGAAAATGGTATCCATAAATTAAAGCAGCTACAGAAGAATTTAGGCCTGAGGCAGCGAAGCTGGTTGCTAAGGTGATGGCTGATTATAGGGAAAGCTCTGCATGGTCAACATCCTGTTTCCTCCACTACTTTGGCTTTCCTTTATAATATAGCATCTGACCTGAAGAAAAGTCGTTCCAGAATCAGCCCTCCTTCAACAAATGGACTCTGCATTTAGGTAGGTCATGCCTACGGCTCTTTCCACTCCTAAATTGAACTATTGCTTTCTTAGATTTAAATAGACTTGGCAATATTTTCTTAAATTAAAAAAAAAAACTTACTGTATTTGTCTAATTATAAAAATAAAATGTGTTTATTATAGCCATTTTAGAAAATAGAAACTAACAAAACTAATAAGTTAATTTCCTTTTCACCCAGAGAAACCTACTTGGTTAATATTTTGATAGATTTCTCTCTGGTCCCATTTCTGTTCACGTCCATTGATAATTGGAAAGTATTCAATAAGTATTATTTAGCAGCCTTCGTTTTCTCTGTTAAAACATATTATGAACACTTTTGCACTACCTGTAATATACCTCTATAATATTTTTGTAATGACTGAATATTTTGTTATAAATATGAATTATAATTTCTGTAACCAGTTCACTCACATGACTATTTATGCTACTTTCAATTTTTCACTATTTTCTTACAAATATTTTGGTTCTCCACAGATGGCTCCTAAAAATAAATTTATGAGTTAGGAGTATTTAAATTTTTTACACAAATTGCCAAATTTCCCATCAGGGAGTTACACAAATTTATCTATAAAAAAGAATAATTTTAAAGGGAATTAATTGCAAATTTGAGTAAATATGAAAGAAGGAAATAAGTGGTAAGCATTTTGGGGGAAAGAAAGAAACCCTTTTATTTTGTATTCATGTGTTAAGCAAGAGAATCTGCTTGCCTTCCTCTTGACCTAACAATCTACTGGAGAAACAGGGAAGGAGGAGATGCATGGAAATGGAGTAACTTCTTAAAGGGGAAAAAATAAGGGAGAAATTTTTTTCCTAGAACAGTTAGATGAATTTAAAAATACTGTTAGGGCCAGGCATGGTGGCTCCCACCTATAATTGCAGCACTGTGGATGGCCAAGGCGGGCAGATCGCTCGAGCCCGGGAGTTTGAGACCAGCCTCCTGGGCTCAAGGAGCAACATGGCAAAACCTGTCTCTGCAAAAAACACAAAAATTAGCCAGGCATGGTGTCATGCACCTGCAGTCCTAGCTACTTGGAAGGCTGAAGTGGAAGGATCACATGAATGTGGGAGATTGAGGCTATAGTGAGCCGTGATCACACCACTGCACTCCAGCCTGTGCAACAGAGCAAGACCCTGTCTCAAAAAATAAAAATTAAAAAATACAGTAAAATAAAAACAAAAACACTAGTAGTATCACTGTTTTGGGGTGTTAGAAAGGTTTTGTGGATGGACAAACCTCATTATGGCAAAACGTAGAAAGTCTTTTAGGCCTGCCTATTTCAAAATTCTCTTGGTACATAGCCAACCAACGATAGATCTGATGATTTAATCAACACAGAGAATCAATCTGTATAGCCTTAAAGTACATTTCTGCTTTGGCTGTCTACCCAGATTACTACATGGAGAACATTCAAATTCCTCACTTGCTAAGTATTGATGTGGCAAAGCCCATGGCCTCCACAGTAGCTGAATACTAAGCCAGCTTGAGCTAAACCCAGCCCAGTATACTGTAATTACTACAGAGCATGGTCTGTTGTTGAGAACGCCTGTTCCAGGTTTCTTATATATTAATATTTTAACTGAAAAATGAGATAGAATATTTCTAAGTAATTAACTTCACTTCTAATTTTTTCTATCTCAAGCCGACAAATTAATATTCATCCTAATAATAGCAACAACATCTTAAGTAGCTTCTGTACGCCAGTCACTATGCTATGCACTTCACACATATATTTTACTCAGGCTTCACAACAGTGCTGTGAGAAAGATGCTGTTATTATTAGCCGTTTATGAGTGAGCAATCTGAAAATCAGAAATGTGCCCAAGGGCCCATAGCTGGTGAGAGGTGGAGCTGGAATTTGAATCCAGGTCTGTTGAATTCCACTCTTCTCTACTGTATCTTCTAAGTGAGACTCCCCGCTAGGTGACCCTGTGACTTTAGGCTTCATCTGGGACTCCCAGGCCCCAAACCAAATCTGCGCATCTTTGTGCCTGCCCCTCTAGTGGCCCTGGGAAAAAAGTTTTAAAGAAATCCAATGACAGCTTGAGTCTTTTCTGATCCCTGATTTTCCCATCTTTTAGTAGGTATATTACAGGTTTGAAGGGGTGGGAGAGGGGGAAACAATTTTCTTCTATATCTTTAAGGGCAATGTTTTTTAAATTGTCTATAAAGTTTCTGGATTCTTTTTGTTGTGTGTTTTGATTATTTTGTTTGGTATGTATTAATATGATTAAGAATAGGCTCCATTTCCTCTGTTGGAAAGATATGCCAGACATCACAATCAAATAAACACTCTAGGTTAGGAACCTTTGGGGGAAAGCTTTTGGGAATGGTATATGTCAACATTAGTGACAGTTCAAGGTAGGCAACATGCTGATATGTTCTGGAAATGGAGCTGAGAATCCTAAGGCCTCAATCCAAAAGCCAGAATGCGTAAGGAGAGGCTATCTCTGAATACAGAGACACTTACCATTTATTTCTTTTAAAGCGCTGGGCTGTCTCCTGAATGCTATGAGGTGCTTAAAAGGGCTTCTTCTTACCCTACTTGCTCTCTCTCCTGTCTTCATTTCCTTCTGCCCCTTGCTTGCCTTAGCCTCCATCATGCTGAAGCTGATCTTAAACATTCGGACAAGTTGTTTCCCTTTCCTTGGCCTGAGTTTACTCATCTGATCTGCCAGGGATTTGTCAGCCTCAACACCGCATAGTCCTGTAACGTGATCACTTTAAAAATCAGAGCAGGACAACAGCAGAGTTGCACAACCTTGCCCTTCTTCCCCACAGCAGCCAGGGAAACCGCAATGCCTGCCACTTCAGTGTCTGGGTGATTCTCCCATCGTATAGTTCCCCTCTTCCTCCATAAAGGTTTATGGTGCTTTGTGCTGCTTGCTGGCTGATCCTAAACCCTAAATTTGGAAGCCGCACAAGGCTGACTCCCCTCTAAGTGCTTCAGGACTAAAATAATTCCCAGCCATTTATCTACTTCCTACTTCAATTCGCAAAGGCTGAAAATATAAGTAGACATTTTCTAATTTTTTAAAAACATCTAGATATAATGTCAGAGGAGAGAAGGATTATAGAAACCAACTTACTCAGGGACATATTTAGAAGCAAAAAATCTTTTCAAACAAAAAATGTTGGAGAGGCTTCAACACACATGAAGTAAATGAGTAGCAGTAGTATACATTTATCATATAAAATTCAAATTTATGACCTTCACATATCATGAAGCACAGTGATAAGGGTGACACTACTTTAGTGATCCCCAAAATTAGAAATGGGATTACAAAGAACAGAACTTTGGTTATATCCACCTAGACTTACACCATAGTGCTTTGTTTTATTTGGCTATATGATATGATAGAATCTGCACAGATAAGTAGTTGAAGTCATAGTTGTTTTTAAACAAACGTTTTAAACAACTTCAACTATCTTGTATAAGATAGCAAAGGAAGTTTTACTTGAAAGTTCTGGCAAAAGTTAGTAAATGTGTGGCCACTGATGTTTTGCAATTTGATAATATAATATACATTTTTGGGATTAAAAGTGAAGCAAAAATGCATCCATGTGCAACATTAGGTGATTCACAGCATTTTCCAATTGGAATTCTGCAGATCAAATCCATGTGATCCTATTCTCTAGGCTTTGCTATATTTGTTAAATGCAAGCTGGTTTTATGATGCTTAATTAATATTTAAACCCACTTTGAGATGAAAGAAAATGGAACCAACATAAACTATCATTAAAAACAAGTAACTGGCATGGTTGTGTCTTCAATCTCTGTAGTTTCTCCTTACACATTTTAAAACCTCAAAGAGGTCATGGTTAGTATGAGTCACCATTTTACTACATTTTTGATGTGGTCAATATAGGAAAATCTTTAACCCTAAAAAAACTAATCTTCTTTCACTTATTTTTATTTTTAATTTCTTCACTATCCTATTGCAGACATGAATCGTTCAGTTTCTGAGACCAAATTCCTCTCTAGGGACAGGAGCCGAGCTAGGAGAATTTGTAGTACGGGGATTAGAGCATCTCTTCCTACAGGTAGCATGCCTGTGAGTGCGGCACAGCACTGGCTCCCAAACTCAGCTCACCCTCAGAATCATTTGGTTCACCTGATGAAAATACAAAGTCGTGGGCCCCAAACCTGGAGTCTTTGCTTCAGTGGATCTGGAGTGGGACCTGAAATCATTACCATTAATTTGGTGCTTCTGATGATTCTGTGTCTGATTTTTTAATATGAAAGGTAAAGTCATGGTTGAAAATTTGTTTCCACTTGGCATGATTAAAACCAGTGCTTTGAAAAGAACACACAATTATGATATGCAGTTGCTATCCAGAGGATTCAACATCTGTTCTAGAGTTTATGAGAATGAAAAATTTCAGTGTCATGAAGAACAGGCAGCATCTTATAGAAATGAAGTAACATTACTCCTGAGACAATGAGAAAAGCTCGCATCTTTTTCTCACCTGGAAAATGGACGTCTACTAACTCACAATGGCAAGCTTATATGCAAACAACTTTTGGAAGATTTATCAACAGATACCAAAAGCTAATAATTGTAAATACCTTAATACACATGTTTGTATACCTTATTAAGTAATTCTTTTAAGACCAGTATTTATATACTGTGATGATCCCAAGATTTCTCAACCTCAGTGTGATTGACATTTTAGGACAGATAATTTCTTGTGGGGGACCTGTCCTGTGCATTTTAGGATGTTTAACAACATCCCTGGCTTCTACCACTAGATGCCAGCAGCACTCTCCTAGTAATTACAACCAGAAGTTTCTCCAGACATTGCCAAATATTCTCTGGCAGGGCAGACTTGCTCCCAGTTGTAAAGCATCCCTCTAGAAAAATCACATAATCTCTTTTGGGCTTCAGATTTCTGTAATGTAAGATCAGGGAGTAAAGCAGTATTCATAGCAGTAGAATCAGAAAAGACTAATACAGGTAAAATCAAATAACTGGTTAGGAAAAGAATAATTCAGACTTAATGTCAACCCATACTGAAAAATAAATCTCAAATGGTCTCAAATTTCAAATGAAAAAGGAAGTTAAATATTGAGAAAATATAAAGAATATATTTTACAGCCTTAGGGTAAAGACTTGCCTAAGAAAAACAGAAAACGTGGAAGCTAAAATTGAAAACCCCCAAAGACTGAACTCTATTAACATTTTACCACTTCTCTATGATGAAATAATAACTAAAGAAAGGCAAAACATGTAAACTTTTAAAAACGGAAAAAGAAAAATATATTTGTTACATTTATAACAAACTGAAGATCAATATTCATAATAAAGAAAAAACCCAAGCAAATCATTAAAAGATTTAAAAAGAAACGGAAAACAGGTTAACAATTTGATAAAGCAATTCATAACTAAAAATTAAATAGCCAAAATACACAAAAAATTTCAGTCTCATTATAACTCAGAAAAATACAAACTAAAACTACAATGAGATATCATTTTGATCCTATCATATTGGCAAAATTAAAAATACTTGTGAAAATTAAAAAGAATTGATGAAAGAAGAAACAGCCATTTTCATGCCCCATTATGCTACATTGGTTCAATCTTTTAAGGGTTGATTTTGCAGTAGCTTGTCAAAATGTAGACTGTGCATGACCTTTCACCTAGTGTTCTACCTCGATACATCTAGACCATAAAAAAAAGTTTCATACAAGGATTTCTTGCTACAGTATCGCTTTTAATAGCTAAATATTGCAAGCCATCTAAGGGCTATGATTGATACATCATCATATACATACCTTATACATCATCATATACATACCTTATACATTCATATAAGGTAGCTTTATGCAGTAGTTAAATAAGCCATATTTAAAATATTGAAAGGAAAAGGACTTTTGGATGACAATGTTTCAGAACTGTATATAAATATGTAAATATAGACATATTTTAATAATCTATTTATATAAAGTTATATCTGTTTGTATATATAAAATGTGTATATCTATGCACACAAAAATCTCTTGAAGCATTCACATCAAACTGTTAATAGAAATTAATTTCAGGGAGAAAAGTATGTCCATATAATTGTATGTATTTTATAGTGTTTGAAGTTTTACCACAAACATGTATTTTATAATTTTTAATTATATAATTTTAAAATAAATAAATGAGGATATTGAATTAAATGATTTCTGAAATCTATGACTTCAGCCCTAACACACTGTGATTTAATTAATTCTGGCTTAGAAATAAATGGAAAATTTAGGTTGGGCACAGAGGCTCACACCTATAATCCCAACACTTTGGGAGGCTGACGCAGGAGGATTGCTTGAGCTCAAGAGTTTGAGACCAGCCTGGGCAACATGGTAAAACCCTGTCTTTACATAAAATACAAAAATCAGCTGGGCATGGTGGCGTGTGCCTGTGGTCCCAGATACTTAGGTGGCTGAGGTGGGAGGATTGCTTGAGCCCAGTAGGTTGAGGCTGCAATGAGCCATGATGGTGCCATTGCACTCCAGATTGGATGACACAATGAAACTGTCTCTTAAGAAAAGAAAAGAAAAGGAAATTTAAGCTACCAAAGTTGCATTCATACCACAAATTCCTTTAAGAAGGAAAAGGGGAAAGGTATTATAATTCTTTAAGCCCCTGCTATATGCTTGTCCATGTGGTGTAGATTTTTGCACTGATCCTCACAGCACCTTATTTTTATGTTAGATTAACTGAGGCTCGGAGAGTGGCCTGACCAAGATCATTGGCTCAGAAAGGGAAGGAGCCAGGATTCACACTTGAATCAGTCTGTGGGAAATATTATTGCTGCTCTCTACAGCAGATGTTTTGTAGTTTCATGAGTTGATGGAGAAACTCTGGTTTACCTTATAAATTTCAAGGCAGACAGCAAGAGGCCATGGTGGAGGAGCAACTGTCCAGTAGCATAACCATCATAACCTTGCAGGAAGTAAAATTGCTGAGATGTGGTGGATGCTTATTCTGCACCAGGTCCTGCATTCATATCACACTTAACCCTCACAGCAACCTTAAGAGGGAGGTACCATGTTGTTACCATCTTGCAAATGAGGATGCAGGCTCAGCAAAGACAGAAAAGTTGCCCAAAGTCACATATATAGAAAGTGGTGGAGGTATCGGTCTGACTCCTCATCCTATGTTAATTACTGTATACATAGACTAGTGTAGAAATTATTTGCTACTAGCTGGACTTTGAAAAAAGAACCTTAAAACTGTAAGATGGTAGGTGTTTAAGCAATTCGTAGGCTAATGCTCAGAGTCAGAGATAAGGTTATTTGCTTACTTTGATACGGAATGGTTTGCAATATTTCAACACTGGAGTACAGTATGTGAAGAACAATCACACGTCGATTGATGTAGCTAAGTTATCAATTAGAGTCTAATTGCACATGCAGGCATGTCTGACAGACTGGGAGGGCAAGTAATCCAAACACACTGAAGACCATTTGCCTGAAGACCTCAGGGTATCTCATGAGATAACTCATGTTAAGAGAAGGAATGGGACGTAAGCTTGACTCAGTACAACAGTTTTAGTCATTATTATAGACTGGTTCTCACAAAAGCATTGACTGACTTTCAGATTGGTTCCATGGCACAGCCCCGCACTAGACTAAAGGGTGTAGTTTTCAAAACCTGAAAGAATAGTTTAATAAAACTCAGTAACTCAGTTCAACACTGGGGTAGAACAGCACTATCCTGCAAGCCCTCTAACCTGTAACTCAAACAGAAAACATTCTGCTGCCAGTTTCTTTACTAAAACACAGCAAGAGTCCAGCTTCCAACAAGTTCCTCATCTCCATCTGAGACCACCTTAGCCTGGATTTCATTGTGCATATCATTATTAGCCTTTTGGTCAAAGCCATTCAACAAGTCTCTAGGAAGTTCCAAAATTTCCCACATTTTCCTGTCTTCTGAGCCCTCCAAACTGTTCCAACCTCTGCCTGTTATCTGGTTCCAAAGTTGCTTCCACATTTTCAGGTATCTTTTCAGCAGTGCCCCACTCTACTGGTGCCAGTTTACTCTATTAGTTCATTTTCACGCTGTGGATAAAAACATACCCAAGAATGGGCAATTTACAAAAGAAAGAAGTTTATTGAACTTACAGTTCCACGTGGCTTGGGAGGCCTGAAAGGCTGTCTCGAATGGCGGCAGCCAAGAAAAGAGAGCGTGCGCAGGGAAACTTCTGTTTTTAAAACCATCAGATCGGCCGGGCACGGTGGCTCAAGCTTGTAATCCCAGCACTTTGGGAGGCCGAGACGGGCGGATCACAAGGTCAGGAGATCAAGACCATCCTGACTAACACGGTGAAACCCCGTCTCTACTAAAAAATACAAAAAAACTAGCCGGGCGAGGTGGTGGGCGCCTGTAGTCCCAGCTACTCGGGAGGCTGAGCCAGGAGAATGGCGGGAACCTGGGAGGCGGAGCTTGCAGTGAGCTGAGATCCGGCCACTGCACTCCAGCCTGGGATACAGAGCGAGACTCCGTCTCAAAAAAAAAAAAAAAAAACAAAAAACAAAAAAACAAAAAAACCATCGGATCTCATGAGACTTATTCACTATCATGAGAACTGCATGGGAAAGACCTGCTCCCATGATTCAATTACCTCCCACCAGATTCCTCCAATGACACCTGGGAATTGTGGGAGCTATAATGCAAGATAAGATTTGGGTGAGGACACAGCCAAACCATATCAAAGCTCAAGGGCTCTACAGAAGAAATGCAAGAGGACCATGCGTCCCTTGAAAAGTTATGAAATTTTGCATGGATATGTACATATTTCTGAGGAGACAGTCTTGTTTTTGTCAGCTTCTTAAAACATTATGTAACTTAAAAATGTTTCGAAACAATTGTTGGAATTTTGATCTTTATGTATTCTAAAGCCAAATAAATGTGAGGAAAAATATATTTCAGTGCATACATATTACCAGGGATACTTACGAACTGTACTGTGGGCATAAATTGGGTCACATTAATAGTACACTCTGACTCTTGAATCCTTACTTGAACCAGGATTTGTAGAAGCTCTAAACTATTCTTTTTACTATTTCATTAATTTTTGAGAGGAATAATTTCTCATGTGCAAATGGAATTAATCCTTGATAGTTTGACCTCATATCTAAAAAAGGAAGGAGAATGTTATTGTTTTACACCTCATGGTTCAAATGAAATGTAAAAGGGACTTACTAAGTCAATTTGAGGTGAGCTTTACTGGGTACCTTGTATAAAGGGTGGAAGTTTCTGAGGCTGATCTTGACATGTATTCTTTTCTCCCACCTCTTTCCCTCAGGTTAGGGTGTTGTTTTTGTTTTTAAAGTTTCAGGCTTTTATTTTTCTTAATCTTGTGTTATTGTTTTTGTTTTGTACCATTTTATTTGTTTGGTTGGTTTTTTAGCTGTTTTGGTTTTTACAGTTTTTACACACAGTATACGAATGTGTAGGGCCACAGGTTGACTTTCATTCACTTTTTTATTAGAAAGCTTTTTCTTAATGCTTATTCTATTTGACCTGTTGCTTTTCTGTATTTTGATATTTAATTTATAGATAGTGTACATTAAGGGAGATCCATTTTCTTCATTTTAAGAAGTCCAGATACTTCAGGTCCTACTTCTTTATGTATTCAGATGACAAAAACCCATTTCCTAAGGTCACAGAGTTCCTGGAAAGAAGCCTCTAAAGAGAAATCTCTCAAGATCAGCACCTTGAAATGGGAGGACACACTGGCACACCCGGACTCCCATCTCTCTCTCTCTCTTTTTTTCTTGAGACGGAGTTTCACTCTTGTTGCCAGGCTGGAGTGCAGTGGCGCAATCTTGGCTCACTGCAACCTCCGCCTTCTGGTTTCAAGCAATTCTCCTGCCTCAGCCTCCTGAGTAGCTGGAATTTTAGGCCCCTTCCACCACACACGGCTAATTTTTGTATTTTTAGTAGAGTCGGGGTTTCACCACATTGGCCAGGCTGGTCTCAAACTCCTGACCTCATGATCCACTGCCTCAGCCTCCCAAAGTGCTGGGATTACAGGTGTGAGCCACTGAGCCCGGCCCCCTCCCATCTCTTTTAAAATGTTTCTGATGCTTTCCATGGGCTAGGGATTGCTAAGGTGGTAAGGGTGTTGTAAAATTCTGCAGTGTGGAAGAACTGCACTTATTTAATATTTGCTCAAAATGTCGCTCTTTGAGTTGACTTGGGATGTGACTTTGCCTTCTTCCAAAATGACAATTATGACCTTATAAAGTTACCCAGGAATTTGAGAGCCAAACTTAATTCTATTTTCTCTGCAATATATTCAGTACCCAAGGAGGCTGGCTGCAGCTGCAGAAAGCTAAAAAATAAAAAGGAATGGGTAGGGTTTGGGCCGGGGACTGAACCAATCAGTTTATTGCCATAAACTCTCTCCTAAAAAGTCTCTACAGTATTCACAAGCATATTAATCTAATGTGGGAGTTGATCTTACCTGAACATATTACAGCAAAGTTGAGTAGATGGTATCTGCCAAACTCATAATGACATCATTGGGAATTACTCTGAATTTTAAATCCAGAAGATAACTTTTTAAAAAGACAGTTCACAGAGATTGATGTAATTGCTTCCTGATAGTAGGTTAGGCTTCATCTTTGAGGGAGAAGAGGACATCGAAGTGTTATATATTTTCCCAAGTAGTCATGACACTAAACAGCAAATTAAAATATCTGAATCTCAGTTCTGGCCTTGCCACAATCTAGCTAGGCAAAGCAAGTCATTTAGCATGTCTTCATATTTCTGAAAATGAAAGCTGAATGATATCTTTTTTTCTGGCTATATAACATTTACGAATCCTAAAATGTCAGTGATGGGAGCTCACATTCTTTTCTGAAATCTCATCTTGCCTACCTTGAGGGAGAACTCATGGGGTACTGAAGACACAGGGCTCTGCAGAGTGTTGGATAAGTGTTTTCTCTGCTCTTCTAATTAGGTCAAATGGCTCCTCTAGCAGGCATCACACTGTGTTAGTGACGTTCACACTGGTCCAGATAAGGACGCAGGCTTACCTCTTCACACCCATGCAACCAGCCCAGGGTGGAGGAGGCTGAGTCATGTGGGAAGATATGTTCTCACAGACTCATCTTTCCGGTTTCAGCATCTGGCTCCTTCACCCACCACATTCCAAAGTCTGCATATTGGTGTGGCTGCTGTTAGCTCAGCCCTGAAGAATTGATGTAATAGAGAAGTATTTCACTTTAAGTAATTTTTTTTAACTTTTAACACATTCTTTACTTAAAATGACAAATAAATCAACCCTCCTGGCCTACTGAATCATTAGTACGCTAAGGAATTGCTCACATTTGCCTCACAGTCAGTTGAACTGGGATATTTAGTTCATGAAAATAACTAGGCTGCAACCCAGTATTTTAAACAAAGCTGACAATGTATTTACTAGACAATCCATCTAATCAATATCCCAGCAATTAACTAGTGATTACAACTTAAATTAAAAATTTTGTGTATATCTATTTAATTGAACTAGACAGAAATGGGCTAAACATGGAAGATTCGTTTTCTTATAATCAATGTTCTCACCCATCCCTAAAAATGGAAAATGTCTATAAAATTTTAGATACTTTAAATAAAAGTACTTATCACAACACTTGTCTTAACCAAATAACAGTGATCGTTGAAGACCCAGAATATGACTATAGAAACTTTCAGTGCTTTCTGTAGACTCCATCTTTTGCTATCTCTCAAAGAAAGATAAAAACTAGGAGTAGAAGGAAAGAGGTTCCCTATAGTCCTTATTACCTAGTGATAAAGTACAGGGGTTTTAATGGACTGTACCAAGTGCACAAAACTCCAAGTCACATCAAAGAAAGTTCTACATACCTGGAAGTTGAAGGATCAGGGATTACAAGTTGTATGAGGGAAGAATGGGAGGAGCCAGATAGTATTGGGACATCCTAGGCAATGTTTCCAGCCCTCTTTGTGTTCTCCCTTCCCTATCAACTAAGCTTGCTTAATTTGCTTCAGAATTAGAAGAAGGAATTGCAGCAGAAAAATATGTGAAAAAGTTTTTAAACCTACAGATTCTTCTTACTTTAGAAATAGTTGTTACATTGGCAGGAAAAAATAAATGCAGATGTTGGACCATGTTGGAAACCTTGTCAAGAGAGTGGATTGTCTCACACAGAATGGAGATGTGGCTTCTGATTCTGGTGGCGTATATGTTCCAGAGAGATGTGAATTCGGTACATATGCCAACTAAAGCTGTGGACCCAGAAGCATTCATGAATATTGTAAGTTGGGATTTTTGGGAAATGAGATACTTGACATGGTAATGTTTGTATCTGTATATCATTTACATTATGTATTATATTTATACATGGTGGTGATTCATACTAGAAGAGCACAGTGATGAAGTAGCAAATTGTACTGGCAAGAATGCTAAACTGGATATCAGTAGACCTGGGGTCTCCTCAAACAAATTTAGTAAACTTGGGCAAATGACTTAATCCCTTTGGGCTTCAAACACAATTTAACTTTTCCTTGAACACCTTGGTTCATTCTGTGAGTGGAGAAATAATTAAGGCCTTTTAAGTTAACCCCAGTCCCTTGATTATTTCCATTTTGTCTGTACTTTTTATTCTTTTTTCCATATTGTAAAGGCATCAGCCTTTGCTTCTTGCTATCAGGGCACCCACTTCTGGTAGCATCTTATACCACTCTAATCTACTCTTTTTATCCTGTTTCTGGACTGGTACTTTGCTAAATAGCAATAAAAGGACCCCCAGTTAGTGCTACAGAGAACCTCCTACAAGTAAAATGCAAAAATGACAATATAGCTGTTTAGGTTTCCCAGGATTTTTTTTTTTTTTTTTTTAGCTTTTCAAATTCTAAGCTGGGTTTCAGTAATGGTCACCCTATGGTAACACTTATCCCATAGCAGGGATTGTGACACAAGGTGCAGAGAGATTGTTCTATTTCAATTTCACTACCCTGTGCAGTAGATAGGATCATTCACATATTTCAAATCCAGATACTGAGATTAAAGAGGTTAAACAAGTCGAACAAGGCCACACCAATGTAATAGCATAGCTACTATTTAAATTCAGGACTGCCTAAACACAAAGTTTATAATTATAAATACTATGCAATAAATCCTCCCAGGTAAGAAAGAGGAGAGGCTACCTCCAGATGAGTAAGATGATCTTGTGCAATGTCCATCTTCCACAGATTTATCTAACAAACTTTCAGGAAATGGAGCTTTAACATATACTCATACTGATTTAAGACCCTTTCTACAGAAGCTTCCTTACATGGGTTCAAAAACTGACAGGGCATAGAAATATTCTGTATCTGCATGGTGCTGAATATCAGGTTTCTTTTGACCATTCCAATGATTAGGTGGTTTGTCTAGGTAGTTAGCACATTGGTGTCAGTCCTCAGGAGTCATCCTTCTGGCCCTGAGACTGTCCCACTTGAATTCCTCTGGTTTGGAGGTGAGGGGAATTTTTGTAGTGGCAGACAGAAATGGTCTTCCTGGGCTCCACCCACTGGGTGTAACCAGCACCTACACGCTATTAGGGCTTCAGGAGTCTGTAGACTAAAGCCCACTGAATTAGGCTCTGCCATTAAGCTACTATGCCTGGAAAAAACAAAAATAGAAAATTCACATGATTGGTGTAAATTCAACAAAACAGAATAAAAGTAGTTGCGAGTTTGAACTGGTTCTGAGGTGGGAGACGGGCAGGACTTACTTTCTGGTCCCAACAGGACACAGCGAATAAACAAGCACAAACTGGCAGGTGGTGAAAAAAACCAGCGAGAACCAGCAGGCAGCCTGGAAGGCATTCTCTAGTTGCCCTGGCTGCTCATTAGCATGAGACACTCCCACCAGCACCATGACAGTTTACAAATGTCATAGCAATGACCCACAAGTTACTACCCCTTTCCATGGCAACGGCCTAGAAGTTACTGCCCCTTTTCTAGACTTTCTGAATAACCTGCCCTTTAATTTGCATGAAATTTAAAGTAGTTATAAGTGGACATAACTACAGCTGCCAATAGCCCATGCACTACTGACTCTGGGAGCACTGCCTATGAGTTAGCCCTGCTTTTCAAGGAGCAGTACCATTCAGTAAAAGATTACTGTCTAATATTACCAGCTCGCCCTTGAATTCTTTCCTGGGCGAAGCCAAGAGCCTTCCCAGGGTAAGTCCCAAGTTTGGAGCTCACCTGTCCTGCATAGATTTGACTCTGTATACTCATGTAATATGGATTATGGTTTGTCTTATACTTTGATAAATAACTGTCTTTATGCATGTATTTTTAAGCAAGTGTTTACTGAGCACCTACTAGGTCCATGATATTGTGCTATGCACTAAGGTTAGAGAGATTTAAGAATATTAAAAGCCCTGACTTTATGGAGCTTATAGTCCAGCAGGAAGGACAGATCCTCAATTAATCATTATAAGAGCAATGAGATAAAAGAAGAAAACATAAAATAAGGGGAACTAATGCAGAAAGCTTAGGAAAGCTTTGCTGAAGAAAGGTTTCAAAGCCTGAAATCTGAAAGAGAAATAGCAGTTACTTGAGAGGGTGGTAGCAACAAGATCAGCACATAGGAGAGCTAGAGCAGCTAAGAACATGCCAGATTCAAGGAGCTGAAAGCAACCTATATCTGGATGGTCTTTTAAACATTGACTTTTTCATACTATTACAAAAGCAATATATGCTTATTATAGAAAATTTTAGAAATACAAAAGAAGGCAATAGTCACCGATGTACTCTGCACCCAGAACGGCTTTGTCATGCCTTTATCTTCATTCTAAGTCTGTGAGGTTTTGTTTTCTTAAAAAGAAATGTCATGTACAATTTACTATTTTCCAACATTTTTTTCTACTTAACAGTGTATATCATGAAGAATTTCCCAACATTTTAAATATCCTTCCACAACATCATTTCACCTTGCTGCATTATGTTCCACTTTTTTGAATAAATATTTGCCCCAGGTTGGATTCTCTGGGGGACAGACTCTGAGGCAGAATTCATACAAAAATGTTTTTTAAGGAGAATCATCATCATCACCTGTAGAAAGGAAGTAGAGAATCAGGAGTAAGGAAAGAAAGAAATCAAATTGTGATACGGACTTCAAAACAGCCTCACTCAACTCCATTAGGAGCTCTGGAGCTAAAACTGCTCTTCAGAGATGTCCTACGTTGGGCTGAGATGACCAGGCCTTTAGACCACAAACAGGTCAGTCCCTGGATGTGGCAGGAAGGGATGTGAATTTGGAGGAAGTGGCTTTCTACAGCTGAGGCCATTCCTACAGAAGATGACAGCCAAGTGTTATCTGCTGACCGCACTTCTAGTGCATGGGACCAGTCATTTATTATCCTGCATAAACTTTCCTGCCAAGAATAGCATGTGGACCATCTTGCCACCTATAGACAACATTTGCAGCATTTGTAGTTCCTTTTCTTCTCAGATGTCCATGTCCCAATCCCTACCTCCTTGGCTCTTTTGAGCAACTTCTATTCAACCTCAAGGCCCTGTCAAATTCTTCCTCCACAAGACCTTGCCTGTCCAGCCCTGCTCATTTTGCTCCTCCTGCTCAGAATTCCTTTGCTCCTTCCTCCACTCTCATCCTTCACCCCTCATCTGATACATTACACATATCCTCTCAATAACGACTTGTCAGATTTCCTCCATTCTCATGTTTTCATATTATATTTATCTTATCTCCCCAAATAGTTGACAACAGTGGTTCCTGAAGGATAGTTGTCAGATCAGCAGCATCTGCTTTGCCTGGGAACTTGTATGTCAATTTTTTTGGTTCAGCCCAGATCTGCTGTATCAGACTGTGAGTGGGGTCCCACAATTTGTGTTTTAACAAACCCTCTAAGTAATTCTGATTCATGCTAAAATTTGAGATACTTCTACAATTTTTTTTTCTTTGAAATGGAGTCTCACTCTGTCGCCAGTCTAGAGTGCAGTGGCGTGATCTCAGCTCACTGCAACCTCCGCCTCCCAGGTTCAAGCAATTCCCCTTCCTCAGCCTCTCGAGTAGCTAGGATTACAGGCATGCACCACCTCGCTGGTTTTTTTTTTTTTTTTTTTTTTTTTTTTTAGTAGAAATGGTGTTTCACCATGTTGGTCAGGATGATCTCAATCTCCTGACCTCGTGATGTGCCCACCTCAGCTTCCCAAAGTGCTGGGATTACAGCTGTGAGCCACCGCGCCAGGCCTATAAAATGTTAAGGTTAAGTAGACAATAGTGTCTCATATACATGCATACATATACACTACATTCCATAATGCTTGGTTAATTGAGTTTTAATTATAGTGGTAGTTAACGCTTATTGAGTTCCTACTATGTCCTGGGGATTACAGTTAGTGTTATGTGTGCATTATCTTTTTGCCTTTATTACAACAGTCCCATGGACTATGAACCATTAGAATTCCTAATTTACAGATGAGTGAACTGAAGCATAGGAACAGTTTAACTAAATTTCTCAAGATTATGCAGCTAGTTCATATATTAGTGTTAGAACCAGGGTTAAAACTCAGACAGTGGGACCTGGGAGCTTTCTCCTAATGACTATGCTTTTTTTGGCCCTGTATTCTACCTGGGCATGTGATGCCTGGCCTTCTTCTCTCTTGCTCTTTTTTAAAGCAGCCCCTAATGCAAATGGTTCTTTCCTTCTCTGCGTTATAACAATGGGCAAGAATAGTGAGGATGCTTAGAAGATATTTGCAGCTGCAAATTTTCCAGAGTGTCTACATGTAACTACTGTGTAGAATAAGGATTCTTAACCAGGGGTTCGTATGTAGGCAACAAGATATCTGAAACTCCTGAAATTGAATGTAAAACCATGTTTTTTATCCATTGTATATCCATTTTTATAGTTCTCCTCAAATTCACAGAGGGAACTTTAACCTGACAATGTTAGGAATCAATGCTCTTGAGTCTGTGATTTTAGAACTGGAAAGAACCTTAGGAAATGCATGACCCAGGAACGTTCATAAGTTGTCCTGGAACAGGTGTCCCACTGGCTGCTTTAGAACCACCTGATCTGTAACCTGAAGTGGGCTCAAGACTCGGCATGTTGCAATGCCCAGATGATTCTGATGAACAAGGTTTTGGAATCAGGGTTCTGGCCCAGTGGTTCTCAAACATTAGGGTACATCACAATTCCCTAAAGAGCTTGAGACACAAACTGCTGGGCCCAATCCTCCGAGTTCCTGATTCAGTAGGTTTGGTTGGAACCTGATAATTTGCATATCTGACAGATTAGTCCAAGTGATGCTGATGCCTTTGTCCCAGGGCCCATAATTGGAGAACCATAATTCTAGTCCAGTTTCCATATTAAGACAAAGAAAGTAAGGACTAGAGAGGGTTGGCAGACTTTTCTAAGGTAACATGATTAGCTTGGGAAAAGCAAGGACTTTGTGTTTTACAGCATCAAGGAATCTACTCTTACTTTTGGATCATTGAGAACATAGCCACAGAGAACTGAACTCAAAAGAAATTGTGCTTTTTCCATAGAGCGAAATCATCCAACATCAAGGCTATCCCTGTGAGGAATATGAAGTCACAACTGAAGATGGGTATATCCTTTCTGTTAACCGGATTCCTCGAGGCCTAGCGCAACCTAAGAAGACAGGTATGAGTCACACCATGTCACTGCAACACAGTAGTCTTCTCTGCAGTCACGACTTCCTTGTGATTTGAATGTAGAAGAGAGCCTGGGTTTTTAGTGCAGACTGACGTCCATTGTTCAGGTCAAAGGATGGTGTCAGTTTCCCCATAGTCTCCATCACCACCACCATATCCCTCCCCACTGCCACTAATTATCTCAATTAAACATAGTGTTTGCTTTTCAAAACACACTTTCAAGAAAAGTTCATTTCTTGACTTATTTTAGCACTTAATTCATTCCCCAAAACCCCTCCTATGTAGACATTCTAGAATATTTACTGACATTTCCTTGAACAGACCATACCAACCTCTGCTTATGAAGAATTCAAGCTTTATTATGGCACCTGGTGCCTGCTCCTATACTCTGTATTCCTCATCTAAAGAGCACTTAAAATATTTAAGATGTTGCCTAGCTTTTTACTAAGGGTTTTGAAAAACAAAAGTTCTATACGTACATTTTATTTTATTATTTTATTTTATTTTGAGGTAGTTTCGCTCTTGTTGCCTAGGCTGGAGTGCAGTGGTGCAATCTCGGCTCACCGCAACCTCTGCCTCCCGGGTTCAAGCAATTCTCCTGCTTCAGCCTCCCCAGTAGCTGCGATTACAGGCATGCGCCACCACGCCCGATTAATTTTTGTATTTTTAGTAGAGACAGGGTTTCTCCGTGTTGGTCAGGCTGGTCCCGAAATCCCGACCTCAGGTGGTCTGCCTGCCTCAGCCTCCCAAAGTGCTGGGATTACAGGCGTGAGCTACTGCACCTGGCCTATATGTACATTTTAAATGTTTGATACATGTTTCCGTAGTTCATACAATTCCACCCTTTTGTATGTGGGATTTTCAGCTATTGTTATCTTTTTAAACATTTGTCTTCATTACTAAAACATGAATATTTTTAATTCTATTTGGCTGGATTCTTTTTAATACTAGCAGTAGGTTTATAGTAGCAACTATATTGTCTTTTATGTGTACAGATAATACCATGTCTTGTGTTATTTTGATATGCCAGATACACTGATAAGTGCTTTATTTGTATTAGTCTCATTTAATTTTCACAATTACCCTAAGAAACTGCTACTCATATATGTTAAGTAACTTACCCAAAAAGTCTGTGCTAGTGCTTGCTAGTGAGGTGTAAAACCTGCACTCAAATCAAATCTGTCTCTCTGCCATTATAGCCCATGTTCTTAACTAGGACCAGAAAATGCTAGACAAATGCTATTCGGCTTTGGTGTAAAGAAACTTTGGGGTTCTGTTTTACTCTAATTTGTACTTGTGTAGCTTTTTGAAAACCACCTTTTTTTTCTTACTAGTTGCACAACTGTGCCTTATACATGTCTAGCATGCACCTTAAGCATCTTTGAACTTAAATTTCTCCCTCTGGACCACTGTTTCATCAGATGTCTATGCAGTTTGCCTTGGCCCTTCTTTCGGCTGACTTTATCAGAGTTCTTCCCTGGCCACCCTATTCAAAATTGCAGCTCTTTGCTACCTATTGAGTTCTAGCCCCTTACCCTGCTTACCTTTCCATATCGCACTTACCATCACCTGATATAATAGATATTTTCATGTTTGTCTATCGTCTGTCTCCCCCCAATCAAAGCGTAAACTCAATGAGAGCAGAGACATCATTTGCTTTGCTCAAGGCTAGAACCAGTAACTAAATGAGCGCTGAGCACATTCTGGTGCTAATAAATATTTGTGGGATGAATTAAAGATTTTGTATAAATAAATGAAGAGCCTGGGGACACAGCCCCATGAATCCCAGGGGAGTGGGCAAAGCACAGTTCTTCCAAGCAATCAAGTGACTTAGCAATTATTAGGCATGGGGGTCATCTGCAGCCTCTATTCATGGATGGAATTTGTTTTCTTACATCCTGTTGATTCAGACTGTTCACACATTGCCCAGGTGTTTGAGATTCAAGGAATCCAGCTCCTTGGTCGAGCTGGTGCAGAATACTTCTCACTAGTGGCCAGTGTTGTTGGCATGTGCCTCTTCAGAGGCAATCTCCCATATCGAAAAAAAAGTTTTTTTCACCAACTTTTCAAAAAGAGAGCCAATGAAATTCATACTGAAAACAACTGAAAAATGTTTACTGAAAAGCTTATAGCTTGTGGAAATGGCCTTTTTATCTTTATCAAAGGATCTTAGTTGGCTTCAATATTGAGAAAGAAAATAGGCTGGGCCATCCTCAGAAATGACAGCTGTGTAGCCCTTACATACTCACCTGCTGGCTGTAATTTAAATAGAAGACCTAGGGGATGTGTGAAATGATATAAATGAGCCAGTCCTCTTGTTAGGGGAATCACAAGAACAAACTGTATGGCTAAGTAGAACCAAGGAGACCGTAACCATGGGAAATGCCCTAAAGACTCAAGGGGAGCGTTGATCACCTTGGTTTGAGTGTCCTGTGTTAACACAGCTGAGGTCACCTCCCTGAGAGCTAAGAGGATGAACTAAACGAGCAGACATCGAGGAAAACCTAAAATAACACCGAGTTCCTTTCTCCTGGCCCTTCACTAACAGTCCACAGTGACCTTAACATTCTCTCCCTTGAGAGATAAAATGAGGCAGATAGAATTCATGAAGACTGTCAAGATGCTGGATGAGTTTGGTGTAGAAGGGCTTTTGTCCTACAGGGAGACTGCAAGTGTATTTGGTACCCCTTTACAGCAATAATAACAAGAGCTACCCATCTGATCTGAGGTTGGGCAGCATGCTGAGTGTTTAATGCACAGTACCTCATTTACCCCTCCCCTGCCAAAATCCTGTGAGGTGGGCAATTGTCCTCATTTTGCTAATGAGGATGCTGAAGCTCAGAAAGTCACTTGCTTTAGAGAATTATAACAATAATAATGAAAGCAATAAAGCTGTTTTTACTACAGGTGTCTTCTAAGCCATATTGTGGTGTGGATATTGCACTCATGATTTGATTTAATTCTCACAAGTCCTGTTGAGGGCATGATGTATTTTTTCCTCCTAATAGGGCAGCACTTTATTAATCTTTCAGTCAAATGTGCTAATGACAAAATTATATATATGCCTTAATTTATTGAACACGTTAGAATTCTTAAAACCCTTCATCCTTCTCTATTCTCCACTGATATTCTTGTAATTCTTTATTTTGATGTAATTTCCAATTTATGGAAAAGTTCTGGGAATAGTACAAGGGACTTCCATATACCGTTTGCCCTGATTTACCAAGTGTTTACAGTTTTACCTCATTTATTTTATCATTATCTCTCCCCCATCTCTTACGTGTATCTTAATGCTTTTTCCAAAACCTTTGATGGTAAATTTGAGACATACATCAGGCCTATTTGCCCCTAAGTAACTTCAGCGAGTATTTTCTAAGAACAAGAGTATTCTCTTCTATAACTGCAATACATTTATCAAAGTTAGAAAACAAACATTGATTGACATTAGTATTTAATTCATAGCCTATAGTCAAATTTTGTCAATTGTCCCAAAGTCCTTTATAGCTGTTTTCCCTCCTCCGGTTTATAATCTAATCCGGGATCATTTACTACATTTGGCCATCAAGTCTGTCTCCTTCATAAACAATTCCTAAGGTTTTGTCTTTTTGATTTTTGCATTTTTGAAGAGTTTTGGACAGGGATTTAATTTGCTTTATCTGATGTTTCTTCATGGTGTGATTCAAGTTATATGTTTTTGGCAGGAATAACACAAAAGTGAAGTCATATCTTTCTTGGTTCATCATATTATGAAGCAAATAATGTTGGCTTGTTCCAATACTGATAATAGCTAATGACTTTGTTAAGGTGGTATCTGCCAGGTTTTTCTAAAGTTAGTATTTTTCCTTTTGTAATTAACAAATAAGTTATGGGAAGATATTTTCAGGATACGTAATATTCTGTCTTTAAACTTTTACTCACTAATTTTAACATTCACTGATAATTTCAATCTTTCTGAATTTGTTAGTTGGTATTATACTGTAAATCAATGTTTTGTATTTACTAAATGGCATTCTGTAAATAAGAGCTATTCCTTCCAATTATTTATTTGTTCATTTATTTATTGGTCTCTACATGGACTCGAGCATTCTTATTCAATGGGATATAATTCTTTATTATTTATTTTGATGCTCAATATTTTTGTATTTGAACAGTGGGAGCTCCTTCAAGCTGGCTTGTGGGTCCTTTTGACAAGGTCTCTTAATTACTAAACGATATATATATATATAGTGTGTATATGGTGTGTATATATGTTATATATATGGTGTGTGTATATATATGGTATATATATACCTTAATAATCATACTATACCATCTACTGGGGCACTTTCAATATTTCTGAAGAGCCCAGACAAGTCTGATAATAATTATACAAAACTAACAACAGAAGTTAAACTTTATAGATTCTTTTTCTGCCAGGCAACATGCCATCCGTTCCTTGTGCTCTATTTTATTAAAGCATAACACAAATCTTATTTTACTGATGAAGAAATCAAGACACACAACAAAGGTTAAGTAATTGACCAAGATAACCAAGCTAGCAAGCAGCTGAATCAAGATCTGAACACAGGTTTGTTTGATCTGAAAGCTCTTATTCATTACTGGATAACAAGAAAGGGAGAGAACATTTTACACAGTTGAAATGGTCTCTTTTTGCAGGTTCCAGGCCTGTGGTGTTACTGCAGCATGGCCTAGTTGGAGGCGCTAGCAACTGGATTTCCAACCTGCCCAATAATAGCCTGGGCTTCATTCTGGCAGATGCTGGTTTTGACGTGTGGATGGGGAACAGCAGGGGAAATGCCTGGTCTCGAAAACACAAGACCCTCTCCATAGACCAAGATGAGTTTTGGGCTTTCAGGTACAAGAAAATCTTGAGAATGGAGGTAGACATGTCTGCCTTTCAAAAAAATGGGTAAAAAATTATGGCTTCTAGTATTTGGTTGATTTATTTTGGTTGAGTCATCATTATCCTAACATGATATCCCCCAATTTTCTTGATTAACTAGTGATTCCTTGATTGAAGTAGTGAGGAATGCTGAGTTCCCCATGTAGAAGGTTGGGTCTAGCTAATAGGGTGAGAATGGTGGTTGGTGTCAGGTGACTGAGATTGGAATGAGAGAAGTGTAGATCCATTTCCTTGTAGGGAGGTAATAGTATAATAGTACTCCAGAAGGAGAAGAGACCAGGCAGCATTAACAAAAAGAAGGGAAATTATTAAGCCTAGTGTGTTAGTCCATTTTCACACTGCCATAAAGAACTGCCTGAGACTGGGTAATTTATAAAGTAAAGAGTTTTAATTTACTCACAGTTCAGCGTGGTTGGGGAGGCCTCAGGAAACTTACGATCATGGCAGAAGGTGAAGGGGAAGCAAGGCACCCTTTTCACAAGGCTGCAGCAAGAAGTGCTGAGCAAAAGGGGGAAGACCCCTTTATAAAACCATCAGATCTTATGAGAACTCACTCACTATCACGAGAACAGCATAGGGGAAACCACGCCCATGATTCAGCTACCTCCACCTGGTCTCTCCCTTGACACGTGGTGATTATGGGGATTATGGGGATTACAATTCAAGATGAGATTTGAGTGGGAACACAAAGCCTAACCATATCACCTAGGGACCATCGATTTGACTTACACATCTCTCATGCTCATACAAAAGATGTTTAATGCTTTTATTTAAATTACCTATTGACATTCAACTCACTTTTTATACCTATCAGAGAAGGGCCACTTCTGCATCTTTACAACTATTCCTGTAAATGAATCTGCATAGCCCCGTGCTGTTCTGCTTAATAGTAGAACAGGACACTTCCACTAGGAGTTGGGTTATGTGCTCAGCAAATATTAGCTGAAGATGATTATTGCTATGTGACAACATCTTGAGAAAACAGCAGTTCACTGACAGCCTGTAACTCCAGAGACACCCATGCACCATAGGTTTGAAAGAAATCCATTCTGAGTGTTGTGAGGGACACAGTAACAAGCATTCAGGGTTGATAACTCAAGGGCTTATTTGTAAACCCGGTGGCGGGGGGGGTGGGGGTGCTTTTGTTTGTTTCTGATTATAACTTTTCATATAACTTTGTCTTTTCCCCTTGTAGTTATGATGAGATGGCTAGGTTTGACCTTCCTGCAGTGATAAACTTTATTTTGCAGAAAACGGGCCAGGAAAAGATCTATTATGTTGGCTATTCACAGGGCACCACCATGGGTAGGTTTAAAGAAAAGCAGGTTTGTATACTCAGAAGAAATGTGAGCATACGATGTGAGCTATCCCTGAAATCAGTCACCTTGTGCTTCCTTCAGATCTGGTCTTGTCATCTTCAGATTCATGTAGTCCCCAGCAATGTGTCTAGCATATACACACATGTGCTAGATATAGCATATCTCTGTGCTATATGTGTCTAGATATAGCATATCTCTCAGTATAAACATTTTCTCAAAGCCAACATCATTATATTCAATTATTTATTTAACTCATTGAGCACCTACTACTTGAAAGCAAATATGCTGGTGTCATAAGGACCTTATGATTTTATAGGAGAGGTAAGATACAATCAAACACATAATTATTGAAATATCTTGTTAAAAGCAAAGTACACATTTTATGAGTTCTAAAAATATTCAGTATTTATGTTGACATATTTCTTCTTTTGTAGGCTTTATTGCATTTTCCACCATGCCAGAGCTGGCTCAGAAAATCAAAATGTATTTTGCTTTAGCACCCATAGCCACTGTTAAGCATGCAAAAAGCCCTGGGACCAAATTTTTGTTGCTGCCAGATATGATGATCAAGGTATGTGACTCCTCAGAAAATTTCCTGTTTACGTAGGAAAATCTTCTAGCCCAATTTCCTAAAACAGAAACTTTTTAAATTACCGTCACATCTTTTCTGGCTGTCATGTAATGACTACTATGTCACTTCATATTTTTACAGGGATTGTTTGGCAAAAAAGAATTTCTATATCAGACCAGATTTCTCAGACAGCTTGTTATTTACCTTTGTGGCCAGGTGATTCTTGATCAGATTTGTAGTAACGTCATGTTACTTCTGGGTGGATTCAACACCAACAATATGAATATGGTAAGTGGGAGCCTAGTAAATTCCCAGAATCCCAGCATAAAGCTGGGAGTCATATGGCTCACCCCTGGAGGGAGAGCTAATGCCAGTGAAGACTCATAGTAATGACATGTTCCCAGTAACTCAGTTCTCTCCAAACTGTAAGGAAATAAGGGAAATGCTTCAGTATGGACTGAAACAAGGTTAACATAAGGGCATTGCTAGATATTAAATCACAGATTGTAGATGGAAGAGGTCTGAAAGCAGTTTTACTACAGTGAATTAAATTAAAAGGCGCGATTAGCACATGTTAGACAACAGAGAGAACTGTCATGCATCATCCATCTCTACCCTCCACTGGGGTCCTGTAGGTTTGTAGTTTAAGTTCTTTGATGGAACATCAGGGACCTTTGTTTTGGCTTAGGCCACCAGTTGGTATCACTCGGTGGGTTCCCTAGGAAGCATACTCTGAGATGGAGATTAATGTGAACAATGATTTGGGTTCTGCTCTAGGGATAATACCTAGAGAAGGAAAGGAAACAGGATTAGGTAGATGAAAAAGTCAAGTAGTGACGCAGTCTCAACAGGAGCCTTCGTTGATCCTGCAGGGATTTGTGAAGTTAGGATGACCCTTCAGAACCATCTCAAGTTAGGAAGAGAGGGCTGCGTCTTTATACACCATGTCAATCAGTCATTTAATGTTGCCACAACAGTAACAGGGGAGCATTGGGCAGTGTATCTCCCTACAATTGAAGCAATCCTCAAAGCAGGCTGAGAGTGGAGGGCTGTTTGCCAGCAGCACTGCCAGCAGCTGGGGCAACATTTCTTTAATTCTGGAGACTTTTTCTTCTTTTTTAAGATTAATGATTTGATTTATAGTAACCATTTGATAAGCATATATTACGTACCAGGCTAATTTGTAACCTATACCAAACCTATGAGTGTTATTAACATCCCCACTTTGCAGATTAGTATACTAAGATTTAGTGGATTAAATGACTCACCCAAATTCACCTAAAAATGAAACTGCAGAGCTAGGATTTGAATATAGGCCCCATACCAGAGCCCTCATCCTAAATATCACTAGTAAATTTTTTTTAAGTAGAGGCCAGATCTCTGATAAGAAACTATTCTCAGATGAAAAATACCAGTGTCTGGCAATACATTTAGTGACATTTTATTTATGTGCATGTACATATTTTTGTTTCATAGATAATTGCTGATAATTTAATAATGTTCCCATTTCTTAGTCTGACACCCAGGAGACTTGGTCTTGACAGGGTATACATCTTGTGAGTTTTTCTATGTCCCCCAAAATACTCATGCTTTGTTACAGAGCCGAGCAAATGTATATGTTGCCCACACTCTTGCTGGAACATCTGTGCAAAATATTCTACACTGGAGCCAGGTAAGAATGTTGAATTTGCAGTCTTTGCTAAATGTCCTTTCATGTTTTGTGTAGAATAGTCAAAGGACACCCTTTAGATAGCCCCGGGATTACTTCACACTTCTTCTAAGATGAAATGCAATATCGTCGATGCTATTTTGATGGAGAATTTGATCTAGATCACTGAAACTTTTCAAGAAATGGGAAGAAAGGACAGAAGTAGCCTAAGGACTTCTTTAGATCTTAAAAGTATGAATTTAGATGATCCAAGTGAGACTTCTTTCTATCTCTAGACACCTCAAAGATGTGGCTCGGGAGAATTATGTTTCTACATCTTCTCTTCAGCTCCTCCAACAATACAGTCGAGTAGAAACAACAATGCTAATGTGGGGTCTGTCAAAAGAGAGATTCACAGGAATCCTTCACACTGCAAACTTACCTGCAATTACAGAAAACACACACCTCTGTGTGTCTATGTGGTGTCTATGACAGACAGAGGGATGGGGGAAGGAGAGAGTTCTCTCTGTTGAAGGGTGGAGGATGGGGGGAGAGAGAGATAGAGAGAGAGAGAGAGAGAGCAATTGTACCTTCAAAAGCAGAGAAGAATTCTAAGTTGGATTAAATTTTGGTTGCTGTCTTCCAGGATCACTACATTGCACAATTCCAGGGCACGATGCCCCATTGTAGCCCACCGAGTGGTGGAGGATACCCACTCACATTAACTACAATGAGTATGCATTCCTGGAGTTGCTAATGCAATGATTAAGAATTTATGTAGTCCCTCTTTCTTCTCAAAAGGCCTCATTCTTGTCTTACCATTTTCCTGAGACGCTTATCCCAATGTTGAACAGAAGAGCAGCTCAGCCTTTGCTCTCTGCTTCCCTCACGAATCCACACTGGGTAGCACATTTCCACCACCCCACCACGCTTATCCACTGAAACACTGGAATACCTTGCAAATTTTTGTTTCCTTTTAGGCCGTGAATTCTGGTGAACTCCGGGCATTTGACTGGGGGAGCGAGACCAAAAATCTGGAAAAATGCAATCAGGTAAGAGAATCAAATACCATCTGCTGAAAATATATACACTGGAAATGTATGATGGAGAAGTTATAATGACAGTTTATTCTAGATATGGGAATAAAATATGAAAATTTAAGCAGAAAATAATAGTTCATGTTTGACTCCATGTAAAAATGGTTAAGGTCACAGCTTAGCCAAGAAAACTCTCTGCTTTTACAACGGAGCAGGAGGCCTTTTTTGCTGAGGCTGTCTCCCTGAACAAGGTACTGGGCTTCTCAGGAGCAAGATGAAGTAGATTTAGTCAAGAGAAGAGTGTAGTCTATGGTAGATACTAGAAGGATTATTTTAGAATAAAACAAACGGGATGGTGGCGGTAAGTTTGTTTCATAGCACAGTAAAAGGAACATTAAATGGCAAGTCAGGATTGCTGTATAAGTTATGCTTCTGCACTATAAACTTCTGTAATAGGGGCTAGGCTGCTTTAATTTTTCAGGCTTCGATTTCTTTACCTTTAAAATAAAAATTTTGGGCTTAGAAAATCCATAAGCATTCTCCCTGGTTATACTTTCAATGAATCTGTAATTTGCAAGTTAAATTTTTTTAAATGTTATTACATTACCCAGGAAAATATGTAGCTAATGCTATGAACTAAAATTAGATTTCAAAGTGTGGAGATTCAGAATTGCGTAGGTATGCCCTTTAGAATGTAAAATCTTCTGAAGATTTTTGGTAATCATGTGTGTGAATGTAAATAAGTATTTACCAGAGAAACAAAACTGGAAGGGGCAGATTAGACACAGTTTAGTCTTTCTTTGAGAGCCTCACATCATAATTAACATCCTCTGCCATACATCGATCTAGATGTAAAATGCTAGGAAACTGGACAAACTGTACAGTGCCCCTGGATAGCGAGCTCTCAGTCTCTGGTATCAGCTGCTTCTCTTGAAGTCTTTCTTCACCGTGTCCCATAATATGTCTTTAGGGAAAGTATTCCTGTTCAAAGACTTTTTTTTTTTTTTACATTTATTTATTTATTTATTTATTTATTTATTTTTGAGACAGAGTCTTGCTCTGTCACTCAAGCTGGAGGGCAGTGGTGCAACCTCGGCTCACTGAAACCTCCACCTTCCAACTTGGAGCCATTCTTTTGCCTCAGCCTCCCAAGTAGCTGGGACTACAGGTGCATGCCATCACACCCAGCTAATTTTTTTTTTTTTTGTACTTTTAGTAAAGATGGGGTTTCACCATGTTGGTCAGGCTAGTCTCGAACTTCTGACCTCAAGTGATCCACCCACCTCGGCCTCCCAAAGTGCTGGGATTACAGACATGAGCCACTGTGCCTGGCCCTAAGATGGTTTTAATTTATCAACATTTAATGTTCTCTGAGTTCTAGAGAAATTGATTAATGCAGAATAGGCACCAGAAAATGGGAGTGGAAGGGAAGAGAAAAGAAACACACAAAAAAGTATCATAGAATCACAGAAACTTAGAGTGAGACATGACATTTAGTTCAATCTTTTCACTTGTAAGATGACAAAAAATATTACTAGCCCCATAGAAGTTTTCAACCTTCCTTATCCAAATTAGGCCATAGCTCTAAATTCTTAGGGAGCCACAAAGAGAAACCAGAGCATCTAGGATTGGAGCTAAGACTCCATGGTGGATTTCCTTAGTAAGAAATGGGCCTTACCACTTTTGAGGAAAGTTCTGGATGCTGATTAATCTCAAGGGCTCAGCTGGCTGAGCTAATTCTACTAACACTGCATGAATACAGAAAGTACCTAGGAATTAGGAATACTAATAGGTATATTTGGTGGGGAAGGGTGAGGAATAAGGGTTGGAGCAGGTATTTAACTTTTACTTCCCTTTAACTCAAATTACCCGTGTGCCATAGGCCATGGTTCTGGCAAATGCAGTCATGCTGGGCCTGCCCCAAAGGCTGCCTGGGATCACATAAAGACTGTGAAGATGCAGAGCCCTTCCCAGCAGGTTCCTTGCTTTTCTCTGTGGAATATAATTCTTGTCTCATGAAATGTTTGTGAAATTATCTTTTAAAAGAACAGGAGAATTATTTTTAAATACAATTTATTTACAAAATATTTAATAGGAAGAAAAAAGAAGTACAAGACATTACGTGTTTTTTGTGTTTTCTCATTTGATCTACAAGTTATTACAGATATTATCCCCAGTCACAGAGGAAGAAACCGAGGTTCAATAATGTTAAGTAATCTTACCTTTAAATAAGGACGGCAACAGAAATTCTTAAGAGTTGTGTGGCTCTGACACCCGTGTACCCTTCACCACAACAGATGGCATGTTTATTATGTCTATTTGAAACATAAATTATGAGTCTGAAAGTCCAAATGTTACCTACAGTTAAGAACTATTCCTTTTCTCTAGCCAACTCCTGTAAGGTACAGAGTCAGAGATATGACGGTCCCTACAGCAATGTGGACAGGAGGTCAGGACTGGCTTTCAAATCCAGAAGACGTGAAAATGCTGCTCTCCGAGGTGACCAACCTCATCTACCATAAGAATATTCCTGAATGGGCTCACGTGGATTTCATCTGGGGTTTGGATGCTCCTCACCGTATGTACAATGAAATCATCCATCTGATGCAGCAGGAGGAGACCAACCTTTCCCAGGGACGGTGTGAGGCCGTGTTGTGAAGCATCCGACACTGACAAGCTTAGGACAGCCTCATGAGGGATGGGGCTAGGACCCATGAAGGCAGAATTACAGAGGACAGAGACCTAGTATACATTTTTCAGATTCCCTGCACTTGGCACTAAATCTGACACTTAACGTTTACATTTTTTTTCAGTAAATTAAAGTCCTTATTGGGTAAATAGAGGTTTCACATGCTATTATATATTCTACCATCTTGAAGGGTAGTTTTAACTAACAGTCAGAAAGTATCTAGACATTCTCTATATCATTCAAGTAAAACTTTTTA
Organism: Theropithecus gelada; assembly: GCF_003255815.1. Taxonomy (NCBI): domain Eukaryota; kingdom Metazoa; phylum Chordata; class Mammalia; order Primates; family Cercopithecidae; genus Theropithecus; species Theropithecus gelada. The sequence goes on from NC_037677.1 coordinate 85,319,674, forward strand.
AAACACTTTTTTTTTCTATAAGCCATATTTTTGGAGCACTAAAGTAAAATGACAAATTGGGACAGATATTGAGGTCTGGAGTCTCTTGATTATTGTTGACTTTAACAAAATAAGCTAGACATTTTCACCTTGTTGCCATAGAGACATAACACTACCTCAGGAAGCTGAGCTGCTTTAACAACAACAACAACAAAATCAGTGTTACAATATGGATGAAATATATGTTAAGCATTCTCAGAATAAGGCCAAGTTTTATAGTTGGATCTCAGGGAAGAAAATTTTATAGGATGTTTATGAGTTCTCCAGTAAATGCACTCTGCATTACATAAAGCATGTATGTGCATTTCAGTGTCTAGACTCTAGTCCAAGCTTGTTGGAGGCTTTACAGCTTGTTGCTAGGAGACCTAATGGCTAGAAATTTCTGGCTCAATTTTCTGCCTCCAAAAATTAAAAGCTAGGGAGAAAATTGCATAATGTCATGAGCTTGATTAAACAAATTGTCACACATTTTATCCTTTAATCTTGACAAAGTTAATGTCAGACAGTCACCACAACTCATTCACAAACCACAATTTATTTCTTCAGAAAATTATTCCACTTTTACACAATTTCAAAGATGACAGTTGTAAATAACATTGGTACTATTTTGCAGAATCTCTGAAACAAAGTCAAAGGTTTGTGTGTGTCAAAAGTATATTGTTGAAGGTACACTGGTGTGTAAAATTCACTTGTGTGGTTTTTTTGGTCCCCAAGGGTCACGTGGTAGCTCAGCTCAATGCCAGTGAATCTTAATTTATTAAGACACATTTAAAGACTTCAGAATCTATATCTACACACTACTACTTCCTTCATAAAATAAGTTTCTTAAAGCCCTGTACACAGTTGAATATATATTGCTGGATTCAATTTTCCTTAGAGCTTTCAAGGATAGTAAATCTTTCATTCTTAGACTGTACTTGTTACCACATACAGAGAAGGTGGCTTAGTCCCTGTCTGCAGCTATATGAGATTCAGTCTTGATTTTCAAAATTCAATCGTATTTTTAAGTGAGTTTATTTCTACTCTGTCTCATTCACAGAAGAAGTGGGACAGACATTTTGATATTCACAATCTCTCACTTAGACAAATAATCCAGATCCTACCTCATTATATAGCTCTGTTTCTTTTGAAGAACTTTATCCAAATAAGTTACAATAATATTTTACATTTATCAATAAAAGAAACAAAACTAACAAGCTTGGTAACCACCTTGTATTTACAAAAGGATCATGAAGATTTTTTTAAACGAACATTTGCATAGATAGTTGCATAGTCTTGCTCAAACCAAGATGGCTTTTATTTGTAAACCGAAATCTCTAGTGGTATGCTGGTAAACGAACTTTATGGAAAGCAAAACCAAACAAACAAACAAACAAAAACTCTGATTTGTCAATTTGCCAGTTTCTGTGGTGTAAACACACTCACCACTGATACTTGATAGATGTTTTCATTGAAATTGCTTCATCAAAGGAATATTTACACATGAATCTCTAAGCCCACACACATACACATACCATTCTATACAAACATATATATTTAATAATTTCATTCTTCTGCTCAGTACTCAAAGGGGGCTGGGAGGAGCAGTCTGTCTCCTAGGGCATGACATAGACTGGACAGTCTTTTTATAAGAGTGATGCAACTGGGAAGAGAGAACGCTGTTTCAGAAGATAACTCTGATCCTCTCCTTCAGGAAAGACTGAGTTTGGAACACCACGGCTTTTTTTTTTTTTTTTTTTTTTTGAGAGAGGGTCTTGCTGTGTTGCCCTGGCTGCTCTCAAACTGCTGAGTTCAAGTGATCCTCGCACCTCAGCCTCCCGAGTAGCTGGGGTTACAGGCATGTACCACTGTGCCTAGCTGAAACATCAGTTTCTGACTGAAGTGCAGACCACAACAACTTTCGTGTTTCCCTTAGAAGGATATGGCCATGGTGAACTTGACTGAGTAAACAATGCTATAAATAAAAAACTCTTCCAAAACATTAACCATGGTAAGCATCATTTTCCCCATAAAATGGTGGCATCCAGGTTAAGTGGCCCACAGACCAACAATCTAAAATGAAGATAGAATCCAGTCTTTAACTTTTTCTGTCTCTCCATCGGTGTGGTCACAAGGATTACCATGCTTTCCTTAGCATTAATTCAATCTGGGAAAATTTTAATCTCCGTGCAATATCCAGTGAGCTCTCACCATGCTGAGGGGGGGAAAATACAGTTATTTCCAATAGAGTGCCCAAGATCTCATAAATAGCTTAGACTGATTGACTCTCTGGGTTGGCAAGGGCTTTAAAAGGTAGTCAGTCCTAATAGTAATAGGACAACTTCATTCCTTAATGAAGATGATTAATTTTACTGTTGTTTACATTAGAGGCAAATAATTTACTTCAACATAAGGCCTAGATTAGAAGATGCTGCTGCTAGAGGAACCTCAGACCACGGTCCACAGACCCTTACCTTATTCTTTATTGTGGGGTCTGCACGGGCTTCCAAGAGCAGAGGGATAAGAGACTGGTTTTTCATCTCACAGGCATAATGTAATGCAGTACAGCCATACTGAAACACAAAGGGCCAAAACTTCAGCTCATAAGTTGGGCTTTCCACAGACCATAGCATGTGGATTCATTGGCAAATCCTTTTCACACTTTGTAGCATACGACTAAGCAGAAAAACAGTCTGCAAACCATTGATAGACAACTATTTCTAGTACTTAGAAAATTTTCTTCTCTGCCTCAGTGTATATGTATGTGTCATATAAGCCATCAATCTCTGCCTTTTTGTTTTTCATTTTCTGTTCTAAACTAAAGAATGCAACTTATAATAAGCTGATGCTGAATTGTGCCAAGGTTTCTTTGCAGTGTGCTGTATGCCTCAGTGATCATCACCTTGATCATGTCACCATATTTTCCCTTAAAGAGTCTCCACATGGACCTTTACATAAATATTATCCTCTATGGTTTTGATGATGATTCCTACTGAATAAGTCGGGTGCTCTTGCTGCTGCAGGACACCTACAAGATCAGTGCAGTTCTACAGAGATGTCTCCCAAATGTGATTTGTTACAGCTTTTATTATGTGTTATACGCTAGTGCATCTACTCTGTTGGTCCTAATTTAAAACACTACAGTTCAAAAAAATAATAGCTAGGGCGTTAGTGTCCAAACTTTGGCCTTTGGAAAAGTAGCCAAGCAACCATGCTGTTAATAAGTGAAGAAATAATATCTTTGGCTATCAAAACTAACAGAGTTAGCTCTGGATCCTATTCCCTACAAACACTTCTAAAATTATAGATCATGTTGCAATTATGTATTTTTATTAAGTGGTAGCATGACAAACGGAAGTTCTGGCTCTGAATTTTTTCATGTGAAATAGAGTCTAATTACCCCAAAATACAAAACACTGTTTTACCTAGAAAGTAGATTTTAATATTCAGATAGTTTTTGAAAAGTTTTTGGTATTAGAAATGGCATCTGTGTGTGTACACGCATGTGTCTCAAACTCCTGAATTCAAGTGATCCTCCCATCTCAGCCTTCCAAATAGCTGGGACTACAGGCGAGTGCCACTGCGCCTAGCTGAAGGAATGCAATATCTCTATCTAGAGAGAGATACACATAAATAGCTGGGAAAATATCCTAGAGAAATTTTGGTTATGGGCACGAATTTTAAATCTATTGAATTTAAATGAAAAGACCCAGAAAAACCTTCAACAAACTTTTAACTTCATCTTTAATAATCTCTTACTTAATATATTTCAAAATTATCTAAAAAAATGGTAATGCACAGTAGCTGTCAATACAAATTTATCCAAAAGTTCTATTTGAAATAAAAGGAAAATATATATTTCGTAAAGTTATTTTTCTTGTGCTCTCTCTCTCTGTCTCTCTCTCTCTCTCTCTCTCACACACACACACACACATACACACACAGACACACACACACCTGCCTGCATTTAAACATGATACCAGCATAGGCAAAACCGAAATGATGTAAATAATTGATAGAAACAGGAATGGGGCCATGTTCTCTATTATAAAACAATGGTAATACACAGACGTGCCCACACATAAAATATGTTAGGCATCACAAACAGAATGTTAGTATTTTGGAATCAAATTTCCACTTGCCTACTTTTTCAATAAGGAACTGGGACTCCAAAATTTCATGCAATCATCATAAGCAAAACACCATAGAAATAAACTTGTCTTCCTGTGATTATTGAGTAAGGAAGACGAGTGCAAGAGCACAGAGGTGAAAGTGAAAACAAGACCTTATGCTTATAAACAGGAAGAAGTGAGTGGATGCTGCTACTGTCGTTATCACTGCTCTTACCATCGTTGGGATTTTTCTTTGACTTTTGTATTATCTATCTTTAGTTTACACATGGGGCCTCGCATCAGTGGGTTGGGATTTTGGCTACGGAGGCAGTTATTGTCATTCAATGAGCACTTACTACATTCCAAGCATGTGCGAAGTGTTTTACATGAACAAGCCCGTTAAGATAAGTATTATCCATATCCCCATTTTACTGATGTGGATACTGAGAGTAAAATAAATTTACAACTTGCTCAAACTCATAGAATTAAAAAGTGGCAAGCCCAGACTTACTCGTGGGCTTTCTCACTCCAGCTTCTTAACTACTATGGCTGGTATTTTGTTATCAGAGCCTTCGTTTTCCTTAATGTCTCAACAACATTAAAGCCAATTCTTTTAAAAATGCTTTATAATCAATAGAGGTATTATTCCCATGAGTTCAGCAGAATATAAATAACCTCACGGTTGCCTGTCAGTGAGAAAAAAAGGAGAAAATAAAAGAAAACTAAATGTAAAACTGTCTAGGAAAATAAAGCAAGCAACAGTACAGATGACAAATACACTACCTACAAATACCATTTTGAATATTTTTTCAAAATGGCTAAAAGTATAAACTTACACAATCTGTAGCATTAACTTCGACACCAGCATCAAGTAGCATTCGTACAAGAGCCTCATTCTGCTTTGTCTTTGATACCTATTACAAATGATAATTATAAGAAAGGTTTATTTACAAATAGTTTCTCCAATTTATGCCTGAGACTATTTAATTAATAGACTGCATTTTAATCCCAACACTCCTATGCATGCATGCACCTTTCCTAAAATTTCCCCCAGCTTCTCACCACCCCAATATCAATTAATTAAAGCCAGGTTCTCAGACTGTGGTCCTGAAGTAGCCGCATTGGCACCTAAGAACCTTAGAAATGTACTTCTCGCCGGGCGCGGTGGCTCAAGCCTGTAATCCCAGCACTTTGGGAGGCCGAGACGGGTGGATCACGAGGTCAGGAGATCGAGACCATCCTGGCTAACACGGTGAAACCCCGTCTCTACTAAAAAAAAAAAAAAAATGCAAAAAACTAGCCGGGCGAGGTGGTGGGCGCCTGTAGTCTCAGCTACTCGGGAGGCTGAGGCCAGAGAATGGCGTGAACCCGGGAGGCGGAGCTTGCAGTGAGCTGAGATCCGGCCACTGCACTCCAGCCTGGGCGACAGAGCGAGACTCCGTCTCAAAAAAAAAAGAAATGTACTTCTCAGGTCCCACCCCAAACTTACCTAATTCCACTGAGGATGCGGCCTAGTACCTGTCTTTCCCTTCCTGGCTCAAAGCTCTGCAATTACTTCCCATTGCTCTGAGAACAAAAGTAAACTCTTCAGCATGACCTACAAAGCCCCGTGTGTTTTGACTCCACGTATGGCCCTGCCCTGGGCTCTTTTTCACTCTGCACCTCCTGACTCACTCTGTTCGAGTTACATTGGCCTTTATTAGTCTTTCATTCCCACCAGGGTCTCTCTTGCCAGAGAATCATTCCACAGGAAGTTCCTTCTGCCTAGAAGTCTCCTCCCTCCCTTCTTTGCCTGGCATGTTCACCTTTCATTCATCAGCTCAAGTCTCCCTTTCTCCAAGAAGTTTCCCTGACCCACCTGACCAGGTGAAATCCCTCTTTCTTAGCTATCCTAACACCAGTCGCCTTTCTGTATCATCTGCTTCATGGTAATTTTACATGTGTTTGTGCCATTTGATTAATGACTCTCCCCACCACCCTCTGACTCTCATGGGGTCAAGAACTATGCCTATTTTGTTCATCATTGTGTCCCTAACAGCTAGCACAGCATCTGGCATATAGGAGGTCCGTAATAAACATGTGTTAAAGAATTGAACAAATTAATGAAATGAACTAGGGCTCCTCAGAAATTCACTTTTCCTTCCCAGTCCCCTGAGATTCTGACCACAAGCCTGTTGGAGTCTTCCCCAACTTCCAGTCTCCTGAAGAAGCAAAGCTCTCCCTGCTTATCTGGGTATAGCCCTGGAGTTCAACCCTGTCATCACCTGGGGAGCTCCATTCAGTTATCTCTCCTTAGGCTTCCCTCTTGTGTCACCTCCTAAACGACCTTTCTCGGCCTATTTTTCTCTGAAATAACCCAATGCTTTCTTGTCTCCTCCCCTATCATTTCCTCTCATGTCACTTATTTTTTAATTCATCACAAATTTACAACTTTAGGCCCCATTAATAAATTGCAAGTACATGAAATTAGAGCTGAGCTATTCATTACGATTAGTATTTTTGTCCAGGCCTCCAGCCTCTAAACATTGAACCATCTTAGAAGGTAGAGTGTGTGTCAATACATTCTGAATGAGCCTTCTAATCACAGTTGTGATTTTTATCTTTAGAATCTCTAAAAGTGTTTGTAAATAAATGACAGATCCTCCCTGCCCCCAAACTACATATATTTAAATGCTATGTGCTAAATACACGATGAATTTTTAAAGAATTATTTGAGGATATGAGCAGATTATATTTTTATCAGTGAATTAAAGTTCTTTTCTCTCTCCTATAAATCCAAATATAAAAATCAACATTATCATGTTTAATTATAGTTCCTCAAATTCTGTAGCATTTAAATACCCAATGAAATAATAACGTTTTTGATTGGCAGACTTGTTCCGTGGCTTATGTTAACAGGTGTAACCAATATTCGCAGTTTATCAGCTACAACGAGGAGGGAGCTTGGTCATTTAACTAGAGTAAATTATGCATCTCTTGAGTCATGTCTGAGAGGTGGAACTGGGCACAAAGGAAACCAGATGGATAAAAGTAAGTCAGTGCAGATCTGTTATCCAACTGGGAAAACTAAAACAAAAACCAGCTCAAGCTTCATCTTCTACTCCTCATATGACTGAATCCCCATACCAACTACATCTTTCTTTATTCAAGAAAATTGCTGTCTGCCAAGATTCATCCAAGCATGAAGAAATTCATCAAGGTGAAAATGGGCTTAAATTCTCAACAAGTATCTTCTGTGTGTGTCAACTTCTGGATGCAAACTCTTAGGATCTGTTTTTCAACACACCATCAGAAGAGTACTTAAAAATCAGAAAGTCAGATAGATAAATCCAAAAACACAAACTCCTCTTTTTAAAAAAAAGGAGAAAAAATATTAGAAGGGGTGTTTTTTAATATTCAGATTTTTTTTTGCTCCCTTCAGAAAAGTCTTAGTTATGATTAAATTATTTTTCTAAATCGACATTGAATGGATTATGTTACCATTGATTAACTATTTTTGCTACCTTTCTTCTTGCTGTATTTCAATTACAGCACTGGATGTATGTTGAACATGTCAATTACAGAATACAAACCAAAGGCTTCTTTTGTTATTATTTCTTTTCAACATCTTACTGGCCTTGCAAGAGTCAATGAGTCACACCATTGATCTCCATATTTACCCTTTGCTCTAACAAGTGTACTCACCATGAGGAAATACCCAATAAGCAGAACAGGCATTAAGAGGATAATTAGTAGATAATCAATGAAGGTAAATTTTTTCTTCACAGCATAATGCAAGCAGGTTCTCTCTTTCTAAAAATTAAGAAAAGGATTCTTTACTAATAAAGCATTTCAAATCAAAATTTATTCAGATGGCCATCTCAAAAAGTTTCGTTTGTGCTTTTTATTTTTCCGGTAGCCATGGCATCTTTTCCTGTGGGATACATCTGATTAATGAATGCATGTTTCCATGGAGCAGAACAGGGAACTTGGTCCAATGTAAAGGAAAAGCTAGGGAAGGGCTCTTGGAAGACAACAAAGGTGAAATGTACACAGTAGAGCTCATCACAAGACAGATTCTCACACCCATTTGGTGTCTGGAAAAAAGATACACTGAGATATAAACTTAGGACTGAATTTACTATGAAAATTGATAGTTATCCCTTAATCATCTACCATGTATACGATTATCCATTTTGTGGTTTGTTCATAGGAAAACTCTTAACCACATGGCTATTTTTCATGTTCCTTCATGTGCGTAGTCTAGAAGAATGCATATAACTCAATTTTATTCTTCAAATATGTGAATATTTGTCAGGTAATAGATGTAAACTTCCAAGGGTTGTGGGAGATGTGAACTCTTAGGGCCTCATAATCAAAGATGGACAGAAGCATGCACAAATAAATATAAGGCAAAACAGGAAGTGGTAATTGGAATACCAACCAAATCAGTAAGAGGAGAGGGAGCTCAAGAGAAAGAAAGGAGGTTAGTTTCCACTTATGTGAGGCACTGTACCTAAATAAGAACACTTTTTGTTTTTCTAATATTAAGGCATTTATATTTTCTGTAAAAAATTTTAGAAACTAGAGAAGAATATAACAATAGAATTTTAAATTGCCCATTATTAAATGGCCCAGAGTTAACTGTTGACATTTTGTTGTATTTTCTTCCAGTCTTTTTAAATGCATAAATGTGAAATTTTGAAATGTAGAATTATATTGCATATGTAATATCACATCTTGCTTTTTCAGTTTAGAAGTGTATATTTAGAATATGTACATTTCTCCATGCAATTCAATATTTTTAAACATATGATTGTAATGGCTGCATGGCTTAGTATTGAGTGGAACTACTCTGATTTATTTAGTCAAGCCCTGCCTTTTGAACACTTCAAAGTTTTTGAGGGGTTTTTTTTTGTTTTTATTTTTCTGTGAGACAGGATCTTGCTCTGTCACCTAGGCGGGAGTGCAGTGGCACAATCCTAGCTCACTGCAGTCTCGACTTCCTGGGCTCAAGCAAACCTTCAACTTCAGCCTCCAAAGTCGCCAGGACTACAAGCATGTGCCAACACACCTGGATAATTTTTTACTTGTTATTATTTTGTGTAAAGATTGGGGGGGTCTCGCTATGTTGCCTACACTGGTCTTGAACTCCTGATCTCAAACTATCCTTCTACCTTGGCCTCCCAAAGTGCTGGGATTCCAGACATGATCCACTGCACATGGCCCGTTTCAAGTTCTTAACCTTTCATTTTTATAAATAATATTGCCTGAACCTGCTCATTCATAAAGTTTGGTCAACATTTCCAAATTTGTCCTTTGCATACATTTCTGAAAATAGAATTTCTGGCACAAAAAGTATTAATGCTTTTCATATTGTGCTACCAAATTGTGTCCTAACAAGACAATAATAACTAAAACTTTCTGATCAACATTTGTTTTCTTTTTTAATCTTGGTCATTTTGACAGACAAAAACAAGGATCTTTATGTTTTAATTTAATTGCTATCAATAGAATCCATATTTTCTATAGGCTAGTGCTTCTGAACCACCAGCAGAGCTTTTTGTTTGTTTGTTTTTAAGGCCTTTGTTTAGTGCTTCTGGAAATAATTTATAAACAGATTTCAGACATGAGAAATCACCAGTTAAAATTATTAATGTACAAAATTAATATTTGGAGAAAATAAAAATATTAAATGCTAACACATTAGAAACATTTGAAAGTGGAAAATGCAAACTGAAAACTTAATGTATCCACTAAAGTCTTTTTCATGGTTTTTATGATACCAGAAAATCCCAGAAGGCTAGCTGAGGCCCTCCTCTTCTGCAAAGCAGAGATAAAAGCGTCTCCTCAGCCTTGCCCACAGGCTAACATCTCCTCCCTCCATTTCCTAATGAGCGCATCTCTTAAAAGAGCGCAGGAACCCACAGACGTCTGTCCTCTGGCACTACCACTCACCGCAACTCCACATATCTGGTTTCACAGCAGTGATCTACAGAGATCCTATTATACTCTACGATGTCGTATATCTGTTCAATTCAGCACAGTCATGACTTGCTTTTAATCCCAACCAAACGTAAAATAGTAAGCACAAATAAAAAAGTCCAATAGCGATCAATTTTCTGATAGTACATCGTTACTCCCAATGAGCTAGTCTCCAAATGACTTAGAAGAGGCAAGGGGAGAATTCCAGTGTTTTCTCGCCTTGAATGCATATGAGTGGGTATAGGACAGTCATAATGATTGCAAAAAAATTACTTTTAATATTTATTCAGTGTAATTTAAACATTGCCTTCACTATGATGCAAATGCTAGATGTTCAGCAAGGAAAGGGCTCCACAAGGATTTTCACAGCGATACACACATAATCTTCTCTTCCTTGGTCCTGAAGGCTCCAAAGTAGCTAATATTGCATCTTTAAATATATTATTTACATCTTTTTGTGTGACTTCAAGTAACCTCTGGTTCATGAGCTTATCTGTCCTTGGTAAATTTCTCAATAGTACTCTTTCATTCTACAAGTACACTATAGGATCCTCTGGAGATCAGGACATTAATACAGCAGGTAAAAATCTAACTAATGAAACAGCATTTCTTTTCCAAGAAATCTTTGCCATTGCTTCTGTGTTAGTGACAAGAAAGAGAGGAGAGGGAGAAAGAGGAGGATGAAGACAGGAAGAAGGAAAAGAAAGAAGCTCTATCCAGCCAAATGAGTGAACCAGAGGTAAAAAGATATAATTTATCACAAATTATGCCTGCTGATTGAACTATGTTTTATTTTGCTGTTTAGTCTAATAAAGTGTCCTTGCTATGTGTCAGTCTCTCTAAAGTAAAGCTAAGATAATTGTTGGTATTAGGAGCTACAAGCAATTTTAAAAATAACATGCACCACTTCTAGTGATTCAAGGAGAAAAGAATGACCATGAACAATTACACTCTCCTTTTGTGTCATGACTTCACCTGGTTTTTGAGGTTGACATTAGCATTTCTTCTTAAAAGGAAGGAAACGATTCTCACATGCCCTCGCCTGCAAGCACAGATCAGGGGAGTGTCTCCATTAAAGCCATCTTGAACGTTGGCATAGCTGCTGTCTTCTTTCACCCACCGCCACACTTGTCCAAAGTCATTCTGATAGGCCGCTTGGCAGATGGGCTGAGTCAGCAAAAACAAAAGCAGGTTTTTAAATACTGGCATAATTAAACCACAAAAAGGAAAAAAAAAGTCATAACCCAATACATTAAAATTTAAATGTTTTAAAATTGTAATATATTGCTTTGTAGGTGAGATTTTCTGGTCTCGGTTATGCCAAGCCTTAAGTCTAGATCAAGAATTAGCCCATGAGGAATCTCTTACATTTTCCTAAGTTTTCTTGGCACACACTTATGCCCATCAAATAGACAAATGGATGAATAAATAATGAAATACTACAAATTCAACTCAGTAAGGAAACTATGTATGGTGCTTACAGGTAGGTAAGCCTGTCAGAAAAGCAGACATTTTGTTTACTAAAGATAAAATACCTTTATCTTTATCTTTACTAAAGATAAAATAGAAAACAAACATATGGGGAAGAGTTTAGGGCAGCACTATTGATGAAATAAGACCTGCATCGCACCCTGTATTCAAGGAGCTGAACAGAGCAGAAAAGACAGTTTTTTAAGGCAAATAATATACAAATAACAAATTATATGACTAACTACACTTGCTGTTTGGTACCTTCCATCTGGGCCTCTGCCCTGAATACTCCCTCTGCATAAAACATACCCCCTGCCCTTCATCTGAATTACACCTAGCTCACCCTTGGTGTCATAACTTAATTTTCATTTTATCCAACAAGTCTTATCTTACTTCCAACATTCAGTATCTCTCCCTCACAGCAACTGACATAACCAAAACTCTTTTCTTAATTATGTACAATCATGCATTTCGGGCTAGCATGAATCAGGAGAGGTTTGAGGCAGTGCTGAGAAGGAAGGCACTGAAGTTCAGGCTGTAAACCCCATTTGATTCACTGCTGTTTCCCCAGCATTCAACACAGCAAACAGTAAATATTTTTGGATTAATCTTCTTTACATGATGTTTTTCAAAAAGCATTTAGAGTAATACCTGGCATACGGATGGTGCTTAATGTATAAAAGTTATCGTTATTGCTACTGTCGTTCTTTAATAATCAAGCCAAATCCCTACTGTGTGCCAGTCACAGGTACCAGAAAATAAAGAGTATAAAATACATCATCTTACCCATGTAAATGTATCCATCAAGTGGGGAAATAGGACAGAGACACTCACATGCAGAGTAAATGACAAGAAAAAAAAAACTTTTGGTATGGGTAGGTACATAAGCACCTGTGGAAATTGGGACATATCAAGGGGAAAGTCAAGTGAGTGTATTTGCTAATAAACTGAGGTTCTAACATAGCCAAATATCACAATAAGTGGACTATAATATACTTTTAAACCTAAAGGCCTACTCATGAAAGAAACATCCTAACAGAAAATTAACTCAGCAGCAATTAAAGGCAAACTTCTGTACCTTAAAAATGAAATGAACGTGATACATGGGCTTTAAGTTTCAATAGAAATGCACAATTACACAAATCCCGTGTTCTGTCATCCTGAAGTCTTCCCTTTACTAAGCTTTCCAACAGGTGGGCACTTCAGTGTCTCAGCATACCGTGTGGCTGATGTAGAAAGGACTGGGGCAGTTGAAACACTTGTCTCGTGTCAGAAAAACAGGATGTAATTGCGGCTCTGTTACTACCTCCCCCGGTGACTGTGGACAATTCACTTCCCTACTCTATCTCAGTGTCCTCGGTCATTAAATGAAGGAATAAGGCGGAAGTTCCCTTGGGTTTTCATATTCTATTACTTCTGGGACTCTAGTCTCAACCAACAAATCTTCCACATCACTGCTGGAGTCTAGGGTTATGTCAACACAACAGTGCTTTAATAAAACCTTCAGTGACTTGCCATTGTCCTAGCAGCAATGCCCAGTCATTTGGATTTCAAAAATAAGTGAAACAAAACTAAATGCAACAAGACAGTGTTAAGTCACCAACTCTTAATTTTTCCAATTAAATGTATTTAAAACAATACTTTTATTTCATAAAAGATATTTGAACAAATACAAAGATAAATGAAGGAGATTTTAACAAAATATGTAAGAATATAATCACCAGAGGAGAAAGCAGTTCTTTATATTGGATAGATTTAGTTAGCTTTATAGAAAAATTCATTTTATTGTCCTTTTAAAAGATTTTACCATCAACTAGTGAAAATTTAATAATGGAGTGATTAGCAGTGGCCACTACTCATCAAGCATTTGAAAATTGATGGTCTACCATGAAGAGCTTGAAAACAAGTGGCATTAGAGCTCTCGTTCTCTTTTCTCAAATATTTACATTACTTAACAACATTTTAAAAACTAGAATATTTCATGTAGTAATCTGGCTTTCCAGCTTCTCTTTAAAAATGGAAACTTTTGGTTGGGCGCAATGGCTTACGCCTGCAATCCTAGCACTTTGGGAGGCTGAGATGGGTGGATCACCTGAGGTCAGGAGTTCAAGATCAGCCTGGCCAACATGGAGAAACCCCATCCCTACTAAAAATACAAAAAAAAAAAAAAAAAAAAATAGCAGGGTGTGTTGGCTGGTGCTATAATTCCAGCTACTCGGGAGGCTGAGGCAGGAGAATCACTTGATTTGGCAGTGATCCGAGATCATGCCACTTCACTCCAGCCTGGGCAAAAGAGCAAAACTCTGTCTCCAACAAAAAAAAAAAGAAAGAAAGAAAGAAAAAAGAAAGTTTTGCTAACATTGGACCCATATTCCTGTAGGATACCAAATAACTGGTGCTTAGTGGTGGTGACTCCAGTTCTCCATAGTCCCCTCCACTCGCCATCACATTACACTGGTTCACTTCACTCATCTATGTTACCCTCCTGGTAACATAGACCTCCAGGAGCTCTCTGCTTAGGCTTCTCAATATCTTTACTAAGAGCTAACTAAAAAGAAGAAGAGAAAAAGATGGGGAGTTGTCCTGCAAGAGTCGCTCAGTGCTTTTGAGGGCTTTCTCAACCCAATTTGAGCAATATTACATAAAATACTAACCCTGTCTTATCTTTAGTCTTTCTTAGGCTTCCTAGATCCAAGACACAGAGTTACCAGGAAGCTAAGTGTCTCCCTTCTCAGTTGAGATGTACAAGTACAGTCATGCTTCACTTCACGACAGGGATACGTTCTGAGAAATGTGTTGTTAGGTGATTTTGACATTGTGGGAACATCATGGAGTGTACTTACACAAACCTAGGTGGTAGAGCCTATTACTAATATGGTATACACTGTGGCTCCTAGGCTAAAAACCTATACAGCATGTTACTGTACAGAATACGGTAGGCAGTTGTAACACAATTGTAAGTATTTGTGCATCTAAACATAGGTGAACATACAAAAATATACAGTAAAAATATAGTGTAAAAGATAAAATGGTACACCTGTGTGAAGCAGCTCCATTATAATCTTACAGGAACACCGCTGTATATGCTGTTCATCACTGACTGTGAGCTCATGTGATACGTGACTATAATTTAATGTGAGAGTCGCACTAACAGCTGAAAAGACTCCATGCTGTTATGAACTTTCGGTTTCCACTAGGGAGCAGCAGAGCGTAAGAAAAGCACTGACAGCGGACAGAAGGGAAGTCCAATAGAAAGTGCTGGTTGACAAGCCAGGAATGAAAAAGAGAAAGGACTGTCCATTTGGGTTGCTGGAAAAGCTATCATAAACCCCTTTTAACTCCTTAAGCTCTGGAATTTGGGGGCACCCTGGGTGTAGAAGAAACACACTTGGGAAATTATTATAATAACTCTATCCCCTAATAGTCTCAGAACCCTTCTGTCCATCCTCACTGCTAAAGTGCTACTTCAGATCTTCGTCATTCTCACCAAGACCACTGCACACAATTCTTTCAATCTCAAGTATCCCATATGCCATTTTTCCAGCTTCATCTCCTACCACTGTCTTATCCATACCCTTGATCTAAATAAAGGTATGTGTGTTATTAACAACCATCTCCCCAGCTAGACTGTAAGCTATATAAGGGCACTGTGGCTACATGAGGCTACATTGTGTCTGTACTGATTCATCATTGTACCCTCAGTATCTAACATAGTGCCTGACGCATGGTAGGCATTCAATATGTACTTAGTAAGTAAATAAGAGAAGAAATTATAAGATGAGTTAACAGTTATTGAGTAGCTCATTTATTCTACTTTAATCCTCACAACAACCCTATAAAGTAGTATTAATATACCTATTTTGAACGGATGAAACTAAGGGAAATTGTCTTCCTTGCCCAAAGTGACATAGTTCACAACTGGCATGGCCAAGAGTCAAATCAAGGGGAATGACTGCAGGATGCATACATTCTATCTCCAATTACTTCAGTCTTGAAAATAAGCCTTCAAAATGTCTTCTGGCTACAAAACTTCACATTTAAGGTTTGTGTCCAGAATTAAGCTACAGTCTATACTCAAGATATTGATCTGTACACTTGTGGCATTGGCTTGCTGGTGCTTAGTTATACATCCAGACTCCTTCTCCAACCTGACTTGAATCAGCGATATCCACCAAGAGATAAGAAATGTCATCAGAGAGCCTGCAGGAGAAACCAGAAAAAGATAAGACCCAAAGGCAAAGGAGTGAAAGTTTCAAGAAGGAAGACAGAAAGATCACTGGATGTGATCATTAGCAGCCATGCAGAGGCCAATTTTCATACAGTGATGGGGCTGAAGGAAAAATACAGAGGCCTGAGCACACTGTCTATGAAGAATTAGAGAATGCAATTGGAGAGGAATTGTGGTCAGTTTGGCAGTGAAAAAGCTGTTAGTGAAAGCTAGAGACTTCAAAGAGGTGGGTAGCAGTGTCCAGCCAACGTTCCACACGTTTATAGGCAAAGTGGTGTCATCAAGTGGTTACAGATCCAGGCTCTGGAAACAAACTCTCTGTGTTCCAATCTCAACTCTGTGACTTAACAGCTGTGCTATTTGGACAACTTACCTAAACTTTTCATGCTAAGTTTCCTTCTGTTTTTGATAATCATGCCTTCTTTATTAAGTTTCAGAAAGAATTAAATGTAACTGTGTAGATGAAGCACTTAGCTCAGATCTGAGTCACAGTAAACCCTCAATTAATGTTAGCTACTCTTATAATTATTAAAGCATTAGGAGTCAAAGAAGATGGACAGAAGTGGTTATGAGAGGGTAGATAATTGCTCAAAGAGAGTGAAGAGATGATAGGATAGAGAGTATTAAGATGGAAGCATTAGGAAGGAAAATTCTGGCTCTAAGGCCAAAGCAAGGGAGAAAAGAGAGCTATATGGATGGAAAGAACTGTAGACTGACTGAAATTTTTTGCCAGAAAGTCAGAGGTTTGATCTTCATTCATTCTACTACTATATATTTGTCATAAATAAATAGATATAGCTAGATAACTGATATGGTTTGGCTGTGTCTCCACCCAAATCTCATCTTGAATTGTAGCTCCCATAATTCCCACATGTCATGGGAGGGACCCAAAGGGAGGCAATTGAATCATAGGAGTAGGTCTTTCCTGTGCTGTTCTCGTGATAGTGAATAAGTCTCACTAGATCTGATAGCTTTATACAGTGGAATTCCCCTACACAAGCTCTGTCTTGCCAGCTGCCATGATTGACTTTGCTCCTTATTTGCTTTTTGCCAGATTGTGAGGCCTTCCCAGCCATGAGGAACTGTGAGTCAATTAAACGTCTTCCTTTATAAATTACCCAGTCTTGGGTATATCTTTATTAGCAGCATGAGAACAGAGTAATCCAATAACTAAATAAATAGCCTTGACATTTAAATAGATGAATGGATTAATGACAGGAGATGTGATTGAGACAAGGGTAGATGAGGCTTTTGAGCACGATGGGGAAGATTTTGGCCCATCATAATTAAAACTGTCTACATGAAATGAATAAAAATATAAAATGGCATTGAAAACCAGGTTGTAGAAACATAGTAGGAAGACGCAGCTTGCCATGTAAGTTTGCGATTTTCTCCAGCAAACCTAGATGAGGGAAGAGTACAGAAAGTGAAGAGGCTAAGAGTAAGGATTAGGAAACATGTCTGGCAGGAAGAGAAATGAGAGGAGAGTGGTTTACCATTAAATTCAGACTGAACGAGCATCATATGTAAGCCAGATAAAGACAAATGAACTTGCAAAAAGAGAGAGAGAAGCAAATAGAAACACAGAGAAGGATCAGGGCACAGTTCATACATGTGGTCTATTAGAAAAGTAATCAGTTAAGAAGTTGTCATGAGAGATGTTACAGATAAACTGTCTAGGAATGAGAAGTCAAGGGTGGCCTTGTTGGGTATTTGATTTGGAGTAGAAACACAGGTCAAGAAGGGAGAATGAAGCTTGTGGATGTTGAGGTCACTGAGGATGACCCTGGGGGACAGAAAGAAAGGGGAACTTGTGCTCCAGGGAGGCGGAAGTGGGTCCTGGAATACAGTGGACAGAGGTGAGAATATAGAGAAAGGGCCATAAGCAAAGATTTCAAGTAAGAAATTGAACCATGGTCAAAAAATGACAATGGTGACCAAGAAGCAGACTGAATCAGCAGCCACCATAAGAGAGGGTGTCATAATGCCCAGGAAAAGCCAGATTCCAGTGAAGGCACAGAGGAAAACACACTAGCAGGTGAGGAGGAGATTGAAGAGAAAGAGTATTTACCAGCAGGGTGCATGAGTTCCCATGGGTCAGCTGTTCCCTGTGAACAGCACTCCCTAGAGCTGTGCTCTGGACAACCTGAAAAGCTAAGACACAGGATTAACAGGGTCCACTGACTAATTTTCTCTTCAGCCTCATCTATCAGTCTCCCTTTTGCTCACAACTTTGTGGTGATTTCTGGGGCATTCCAGGTTCATTTCTGTTTTCTGGCCTTGACACTTGCATGTGACCTATGTAGTGGGCTTCCTGCTAGACCAGATCAAGTATCAGCCCATGAATCACCTCCTCAGAGAGGCCTTCCCTGACCACTCAGCCTCCCAGCCCAGGAACTTTCTCTCTCTCACATCTTCCTGTTTTATCTTTTTAAATTGGACTAATTGGTATTGAAATTGGGTGTAACGTGCCAAATTTCCTAGAGAGTGAGGTATCTATGACTTTTACCTGGTTTTTAAAGTGCCCCTCAGTGTGCCAACTGTGTGCCAAGTGTGTGTGCCAACAACCACTGCTGTTCTGCAAGCTCTCCCATCTCTGGTCAGGCCAATTTCCTCACTTCTATGTTTGGGCTACCTTCTTGCCACCCTTACCGTTTAAATTGTGCTATCTATTCTTCAAGGCCCATCTCATGGTTCATCTCCAAGAAATCTCTTTCATCTTTCTTACCTGCAGCAGGAAATATACAGAACCTCAAGCAGCTCATTGGCCTTAAATGAGCTAGTGGGTTAAATTTAGTTTCTTTAACTAGACTATAACCCTCCTGAAGTTAGGCTTCCATAAGGTCAAGCACCCAGAACATGGATAAAAGTCGTTTGTTGGTTGACACACTGATTCATCCAACCTGGCTGGGAAGTGAGGCTAGGAAAGGGGTTGATGTTTACAAGGTAATAGATCATGTAAGGACCAGGACGATATTTTGCCTCAGTGGTTCTCAACCTTGGCTAAGTATTGCAGTCATGTTTGCACCAGCCTAATATTTAAAACATGACCCAGGCCTCACTATTGACCAATTAAATAAGAATCTGTAAGAATAGGATTGGGGCATTAGTGCTCTTTAAATTTCCCTGGTAATTCTGATGGACAGTGAGGGTTGAGAATATCTGGAAAAGTAAAAGAAACAAGCCCCTATAATGGAAGTAAAAATTTAATGTAATATTATAGCTTTTAAACTCATATTAGCTAAGAAGCATTCAAAACTCTGGAATAATGAAATATTAGGAAAAATCTTGTGTGTCCTTTCACCTTCCCACATGTCTGTCTTAAAAAGTAGTCAAGAATTTGGAGGTAAAGTTTCACTCTGTCCACTTTCCATCTTACTTGCCCAGGCCCTAAAATTTAAGAAGTGTCCATGGGTAGAGTATGACGCACCCGGTATGTTGATGATTAACTAAAATAATCAACATGTTGACGATTAACTGTATGTATTACTTAATAATGTTTTGCACTGCTCTAAGTATAATAGATATCACAGCTGAAGAAATACTTAGTATTATCTTAATGGTGTAGAAACATCTGAACAACTTGTACCATTATGGATGTCTTTAAAAGCAAAGCTTCCCCCAAATTACCCCCACTTTTTGGTGCTGTTTCCCTAAACTATAATGGAGCTTCTGTAATTCCCAATCAAAGGAAAGACCATGTGGAACTTTGCCTGTGGCTCAGAGGAATTGGTTCACTGTTTATTAGCCATCTCTATGCTACAAGCTCCCCTCACTTAAAATGTTCCATAAAAATTTCTGAGAAAGATTTGTAGGTTTTGGAGCAAAATAATTCCAGTAAAGAGCCTTGTGATTCATGAAATGTCTTCTCAGAAAAGGAAGGAAGATATTTTTCTTTCTCTTCAAGTTAAGAAACCTTGGGGAATGATAATAAGCACTAATTTGATTTCTACAATTAATCCCAAGCCTTTGTTTCTGATGACTCATTCTTCACATACTGTATTTTACAAATTCCTTAGTAAATTTCTTCTTTCAGACAAATAAAAAAGGCACAATAACTTTTTTTAAGGCTATTCTAGGCCCACTCAGTCTTTATGCAACATGGAGGAAGGTCCCAGCACTGGCTGGAACAAGTAGAGAAGTCATAGTTCCTCATGAACAGTAGCAGAAGGGGAAATAGAAGCAGGGCACATATTGATCTATGTTTTCTACTCTTTATCCTGAAAGGTCTATTTGAGAACATGATGTTATGTTCCTTGCCAGGAAGCTAAAGAAAGCCCATTGCCACACTTCTGATTCCAGGACATCAGAAACTGAGGTCATGAGGACCAGGGGAAAGCAGAAGAGCCTTCACCTCCAGCGATGAGGAGAAAGGGTGGAGGAAGAGTGGGCTCTGGCTGCTAGAAAATGGCAAATCGGAAGCCCTGATATTCCCCTACTACCCTCTGACCACCACAGAGGTAGGCATAGAGAAGAGAGAAAGCAGTAGGGTGCCCATAACTAGGTAACATTCAGTTTTACAAAAGGAGGGAGTAAGAGAAAAGAAAGAAAAAGAGAAAGAAAGAAAGAAAGAAAGAAAGAAAGAAAGAAAGAAAGAAAGAAAGAAAGAAAGAAAGAGAGAGAGAGAGAGAGAGAGGGAGGGAGGGAGGGAGGGAGGGAGGGAGGGAGGGAGGGAGGGAGGAAGGAGAAAGAAAGAAAGAAAGAAAGAAAGAAAGAAAGAAAGAAAGAAAGAAAGAAAGAAAGAAAGAAAGGAAGGAAGGAAGGAAGGAAGGAAGGAAGGAAGGAAGGAAGGAAGGAAGGAAGGAAGGAAGAAAAGAAAGAAAATCTTCTTTGTGGTCTTCTTCCATTTCATTGGTGTTACTACTCCTACCTGGCTAGTTTCAACCCACCAAGAAGAGGGCACTAAACACAGAGTTGGGAAAAATTGGCTTTCACAAACCAGTTCAAGCTGACTCTAGCCAGCTCCAGTCAGCTCCAACACACCAGCAGTAGGAACTGGCATGTATTTCTGTTGAAGTAAATTATAATGGAGACCAGGCTTGAAGAATTTCTGGGCCAGACAAATCCATTTAGACCTCATAAGTGACCTTGCTCAATTTGCAAACATAAGCAAAACTTACCTTTGGCTATTTCTTATAAATTTCTATATTAAAGAAAAAGGAAACAAGGTTAACTAATCCGAAGCCTAACTTACATAGAGACTTTCCAGCAGAATCGACCAAATAAAGCAACTATATAACTGTAACCAATCAAATATTTTATTTGCTTCACTACCTTGTTCACCCCATAAAAGCCTTCTCCTTGCATTCCCTCCAAGAAGACCCCAAACCACAGCTGTCCAATTCATGAATCAGTATTTGCTCAAACTCTTTTGAGCTTAACTGTGCCTCAGTTTACCTTTTGACATCCCAAGACTTTTCTACACTGTCTTATTTGTAACGTAGAAGACAGTTTGACTGGGGAAGGGCCCAGGATTTGAACTCTCAGAAGCCAATGTCTCTAAACATTTAATGGACCCAAACAGGTATTTTAGCATTAAATCTCTAAATGTAAGTTTCCTTTGAGAAAAAATAAAAAATAACTGTTTTGTCCTGTCCTCTTACAAAACTTGAGAAAATCACTTTTCTCCTCACCACTTTTGGTGCTGATCAGCTCACTTCATATACAAAAGTTGAAACTCCCTAAGTTTTCAATTTTGCATAAAGAAAAATGTGTTTCCCCCTCAATCCCAGAAAATCTCCTGTTTGACTAAATGCTTATGTTTCTTGAGTGTTACAAGCTCTAAGGGTGCTCAAAGGAGGTTGTCCTTTAATATTGCCTTCCTTCTCTAGCAAAACCATACCTTCTTATAATGACCTGGTATCCTTTGTTATCTCTACATTCTTTCCATATCTAAACTCATCCCTTCTCTTGGCATTAAATACCAAGAATATGCAGACAAGTCCTAAATTATTACCTCTTGACCCAGCCTCTCCTTAAAGGTACATTTCCTGTATTCATCTTCCATCCCCACCTAGATGTCTCACGGGTATCGCTAAGGTACCATGTCCAAATAGAACCCTGAAACGCATCCTTCCTTCTGCCCCTCTCTGAGTGTTCCCATCTCATCAGCACCACCAAGTGCTGGCTGTCCTAAGGCAGAATCCTGAATATCAACTTTAATTTCTGGCTTTCTTTCACTGCCAACCTACAAACCAGGAAATCTTTCAGTTAAAAACTTATCTAAAATTCATCCATTAGTCTAATGCAACCATCATTATCACTCCATAAACTACTGTAACAGCTTCCTTCCAGGATCCAGCTTCACCTCTGGCATCTCTCCAGTTTATTTTCCCGTGCTATCAGAGTGGCCTTTTAAAACCCTAATGGTCATATTATTCTTCTCTTAAGATCCTTTACTTACTTTCCATTGTGTTTTGCATAAAATCTAAATTTCTCATCTTGGCCTACAAGACCTGCCTGATCTGGCCCCTGACACCCTCTTTACAGTGTTAACCACCATCCTCATTTTCACTATTATCACAATCACCTTGAACCATTTCAGCTATTTCACCATTGGTTAATAAATGAACAACTGGAGCCTCATTATCAGTGTTAAAAAAAAAGCTACATATGAAGCTTTGTGGAGTGTTTTTTTTTTAAATTTTTCATTAACTTCAGCATAGGACTTCAACAGTTTCTTTGAGTTTCTTTGAGTCATACATGGTGGTCATTTCAACACCATACTCTTTTTTTATTGTTTCTTTTTTTGAGGTGGAGACTCACTCTGTTGCCCAGGTTGGAGTGCAGTGATGTGACCTCAGCTCACTGCAACCTGTGCCTCCCAGGTTCAAGCGATTTTCCTGCCTCAGCCTACCAAGTAGCTGGGATTACAGGCATGTGCCTCCACACCCAGCTAATTTTTCTGTTTTTAGTAGAGACAGGGTTTCACCTTGTTGGCCAGGCTGGTCACAAACTCCCAACCTCAGGTGATCCATCTGCCTCAGCTTCCCAAAGTTGTGGAATTACAGGCATGAACCATCGCACCTGACCTCAACACCATACTCTTCTATAAGACATTTTATAGCTATACCACTGTCCAATTTATCTGAAAGCTTGACTTTCTGTGTTATAAGTATAAATAAATACTTCCTTTTTTTCTTATTACTGTTACCCATAACTATCTGCAGACTTTTTGGATATTTTCAGTAGTATATTTACATTACAGAGTAGAGAAAAATAACAACAACAAGAGAAAAAAAAACCACACACACAGAGAAATACACATAAATCTTGACCCCATTAAAGCAGAGTGGAAAATCTGCTGTAGGCTCATTCATCCTGCACAGGTGCCATTTTTTACCCTTTGTGGACTTGTTTTTGGGGATTTTATGGGAAATTTATTGGAAAATCTGGGTGTGCAAGAGAAAGATAACACAGCTGAAAGGGGCTGGGAAAATCTTTTTTCTCTTGTTAATGCTTAATAAACTGTGCATTGTGCACCTGCATTTTGACTGTGACCCTCATGATCACATGAGGTCAAACAGGAAATGTTCTACTTGTTTCATGTTTGTGCTCAAAAATTTGGGGTTTTGGAGCACTTCCACTCAAATTTTCAGACTAGGGATGCCCAACATACATATATATACCAGGAACTAGCAGATGCTTGAAATATAATATGTACTCAATAAATATGGTTGATTAAACAAATGGATGAGTTAATGACTAAATAAATACATGTATATAAATTTTCAATCCTGGTGTCTTTTCATATGTGAAAGTTATCATTTTCTTTCTGAACTGTTGTGACTCAGCACAACATTATAATTTGTAAAATTGCTTTCAATATACAAGGAAAGAAGTAGAAAACCAATTGGGGTGAAAATGCCTGATGCTCTTCTTGCATGTGTTGTTGAATGCCAAAATCCTTCTAGGAATTCATACATAAACAAAGTAGATGGAGAGAGTTGGGAAGATTGTGAGAATGCAATTTTTCCCCATTGTCTCTGCCTTGCCTTTCTCATATCACAGAATGACACGATGTTAAATGTTAAACCAGATCTCATTAAGCTCTCTTGCTTTATAATATTAAAACTGTGACTCAGAGAGGTTAAATGACTTCCTCTCAAGTCCCATGAAGTTCCTGGCACAATCAGGACTAAAATATAGGTTTTCTTGACTTTCAGTCCAATGGCCATTCAATTAGTCACATCTCTATTCCTGTACCCCCTGACTTCTCCTCAACTGTACCAGCTTTTCCAATAAAACTTGCTTGACCTAAATTGCTCTCCCTAGGCATTGTATATTTCAAGACAATCTTTCTGTTTTTTGAACTATATTTCCTTTTTCTGGAGTAACATCAGCTTCTCTGAAAAACATATCTATTGCCAAAGGATTAATTTTAAGTTTGTGTGTGCATATGCATGTGTGTGTGCGTGTGTGTGTGTGTGTGTATCCTTTTACTCACTGCCTTATAATGAAATCTTCCCAATGTTTAAAGGAATACATCATTTAAGATATGATTCAAGAAACACTTTTTGGCGCCTATGTCTGCAGTTGACAGAATCAAAAGTCTATAAAGATTCTTTAAGTCTTCTAAGTGTTAGTTCCTGAACTCTTTTAAGTTCTCAGCATTTTTCTTCTTTCCAATTTTTGTGCTACTTCACAATGCAACAGTTCTCTGTTGCAAGGTAGGAGTAGAATGTACCTCATTGGACCTGGATTTAGTTTACCCATTCTTTCCACTAAGGGAACAGGGCACCATCCTAGTTAGAACAGTGGCAGAACAGCAGAGTGGTTAAGACCAGCTCTCTTACGGAGCATGACATATCTGTTGAAATAACAAGTAGTAAAAGAATTTAGTAGTTCAGCAGTGATGTAAGAAGAATCTCTTTGAATGAGTAAACACAGGACTCATCCTAGCCACTAATCTCCAGCCAATAAGCACTTTTCAACTGTATAACTATGAGCCAGTGACTATCTTTTCCTCAGTTTCTTCATTTGTAAAATAAGGATACTAAAAGTGATTCTTATAAGATTGCTGTATTAAATGAGTTAATACATATAAAGTGCTTAAAATAGGGCCTGATATATAAGAAGCCCTAAATAAATGTTTGTTGCTATTGTAAATATTATGAACAAATATATTTGATAAGGGTTTAAAAGAATCAGCCTTGTTTAAAAGTCCATCGTACACAATTGGAGTTACTTATTCAAAATTAGGGCCTCTCACAGAGCTCTAAGCTTATCCTCTAGCGCAGATTTCAGGACCAACTCTCTGGGATCCTCCCTCATTCTCTCCTTCTTTCTTAAAAATATATATTGTGGCCGGGCGCGGTGGCTCACTCCTATAATCCCAGCACTTTGGGAGGCCAAGGCGGGCAGATAACAAGGTCAGGAGATCGAGACCATCCTGGCTAACATGGTGAAACCCCGTCTCTACTGAAAAATACAAAAAATTTGTCGAGCGTGGTGGCGGGCACCTGTAGTCCCAGCTACTCAGGAGGCTGAGGCAGGAGAGTGGCGGGAACCCAGGAGGCAGAGATTGCAGTGAGCTGAGATCGCACCACTGCACTCCAACCTGGGCGACAGAGCGAGACTCCGTCTAAAATATATATATATATGTGTGTGTGTGTGTGTGTGTATATGTATGTGTATATATGTGTGTATATATGTGTATATATATGTGTGTATATATATGTGTATATATATGTGTGTGTATATATATATTGCATAACTATTAGCACTGCAAAGCTCTAAGGAAAAAATGGTAATCCTATGTCCCCAATCTAAAGGAGCTTCCCACACTCAAATTGGGGGAAGTTTTTTTAAAAAATAGATTCTTCCAGGCAACATAGGACCAGGGATCCAGCAGCCTTTTTCTTGTCCTTAATGAGTAGCTCACAGTCTTTATTCTTAGGAAACACAGAGCAAATGGTGTATAACAAATGAGTAGGCTATGTTTAAATATTTAAGAGATTTAAGAGATTACTATTTAAAGATCCTACTTCCAACTTTCTACGTCAGAAAGTTGAATGAAAGGTGCTACTTCCAACTCTCTACATCAGAATACCTGAGGATGAGACTAGGCTTTTTTTTTTTTTTTTTGGTTTCTTTTTCCAAATCATATATAATTCCCACATGCAATGCGAAAAAGCAACCAAAATGCAGAATCTTAGGTCCCAGATCTACAGACTAAAAATCTGCATTTAAACACGACCTTCAGAAGATCTGTATGCACATTAAAATTGGAAAAGCACTGGCCTGTGGTAGTCTTTCTTTCTCAGGATGGTGGTAAACAGATCACCCCTGTGTCAGAACCACCTGGGATGCTCCTTCTAAAAAGTATACTTTTGTGTCCCACCACAGACTGAGTGAAACAGATTCTGGGTTGGAGTCCCTTGAAACTGCGTTTCAGACAAACTTCTTTCCCTGACACTTGGGCAATCTAAAGTTTGAGAGTTACCAGAGTAGCTTTTAAGAGCACTACATGTTTTGTCATTTTCATGTATATTATCTCTTCATGAGACTAAAATCACTGAGCAAGACGTACCTAGAGTTATAAACCAATCAAACAGTACGTTTGCACACACAGAGAGATATACACACACGACATTAGAAATAACTGCAAATAAACTGTCTTTAATACTGTGAGATCAAAACTATCCAAGGAGGTTCCCCTGAGCATC
Organism: Theropithecus gelada; assembly: GCF_003255815.1. Lineage (NCBI taxonomy): Eukaryota > Metazoa > Chordata > Mammalia > Primates > Cercopithecidae > Theropithecus > Theropithecus gelada. Next base: position 85,346,133 of record NC_037677.1, read on the forward strand.
TGCAATGAAATGCAGATTAACCAATTAATTGTGTCAGAGAGGAGAGGTTGTAAATTATGTATAATGACATCATTATACCTCTTGTACTCTTGTCTAAATATTCCTTGCTTGTACTTTCTTGAAACATTATTAAAAATCCATTTGATTCTAATAAGTTACTTCCAATACAAGTAAAAGTATAGTATCAGATGTGAAAAGAAAATAATCAGATTATCAAAATATATTGTTATTATTCCTCTTCTTCATAGTGATGGTCTTTACTAATAATTACTAAGGGTGAATTTCCCTTCAAATACCAAGCTGAAAGGCATTACTCTGGTCATGTGGTTCCATAAAAGAGGCAGTCAATCCTTTGGATATTTAGAAAATCCAATTGGGTAAAATTTTCTCTTTTTCTCTGAGCGTTTGTCATGAGAAAAGCACAACTGAAACTCAATTTTGCCCAAATTATCCCTGCAAACATCCAGACACTATGAAATATGTGTTATATTCATCTCACCTTAGATCTAGCTAATATTTTAGAATTACAAAATACTTTGTCTTAAACTATTAAGAATATCAAAAAGAATAACACATAGGACTTTATTTTTTCTGACTTAATACTCCCCCAGGGAGTTGAACAGACAAAACAGAAATATATTAACAGGGATAGACAATTGCATTTGAAAAGCATGAGCAACTTTTAACATCTTTGGAACTCTGCTTTCAGAAAGGTGATGTACCTCGGAGTATAGGATTCCCATGCTGGTCCTTCACAGGCTTACTTCACCTCTACAGCTTCTTGAATCTTCCAGAGGTATTTCTGATGAATATCAAAATCCTTCCTGGCTGAGAGGAAAGTCTCTAGAAGTCCAAGCTGGTGGCAAGGCTCAGGAGTCCTTTTCTAGCAAACACCTGTGAGTGGTTTTCCAGCAGCTCAGGCAGCAGCACACCTTCCAGGGAGCCCAGCCCAATGAAACAAAGGCACTGGTGTCATGTGTAATGACCCAAGCCTGTATCATCTAATGTTACAACCCTGAGGAGCCGGTTTCTGAGTCATATTTGCTCTGCCAGTGGTAACATGCAGGAAAGAAGGAAGCAAATTAAGGGAGGAAGAAACGTTCTTACACTGGCAGGAAGGACTCAGGGTTCAAACCAAGGTACTGTATTTCACACATTTCCTAATCAAAATCTGGTTTTCAGCGGTCATTGAGAAAGTCTAGAGACCAACAAACTTACTTGTGAGAGCCATATGTGTCTGGCAAAGAACTTGAAAAAATAATCTTCAAAATTCGCAGCCTAACAATTAACAGTTTTCCAGCTATTTATGCAGTTTTGTAAACTAATAAATTTACTAACATAATAAATCTTAAGTTGTTTTAAATATTCTAATACTATTCACACATTTAGCCAAATTACTTTATAATATTCAATTTAAAATCATAAGTCTAAAATCAAATACTCTATGATGCATTTTAAATTGCATCATCAATTTATGTATCAAACATGCTAGTATGCCAAATCTCTTAAATATTGTAAACATTTTATATGCTATATATAATATTAATTATTCACACACTTTCTCTGAACTGAATACAATCACATCAAACTTTCCTAGAACTGAAACACCCAACCATCCACACACCCATTATAATCATGGGAGCAGCCCAAACGCGCCCTACTTTGTTGATAACAAATGTCAAGTTACTTGGTAGCTATAACAGAGTTGAAAACTGTAAGTCATTTAGCCCAGGCACGCACAATTAAAATGCTTTTGCCTCTAACAGCACCTAGAACCAATGATCCCTTCCCTGGGAACCAAGAAGACAAGGACATGATGGGAACCTAATGTAGGAACTCTTTCAGAAGCTAGGGGCTCATTGGCCCAGAAGATCCAGGACTGAAATCTGCTTCAACATACCTTTCCTTAAATGGTCAAATCTGAAGCCCTTCAATCAGTCCCTGCCAAGCCAACATTCCTAAATCCTTTCCCTTGCCCTCTAAGCCATACATTTTCTTGGATTCCAAATTGGGAAGACAGATTTGAGCCCACCTCCTGTCTCCTAGTAAAATATTTCTTTCCTCAAAACCCAGTGTTCTGGGTATTGGCTTCTGTGAGCACAGGGCAGCAAGTCTATTTGCTCAATAACATCGTGGAAGAACTAGTTCAACCATCTCAGACAAATTGATGTGATTTTCCCAATCGGTTGAGGCTCCTTAGTGGCCAGAAAGTAGTGGCCAGAATACTAGGCCTGTGCCTAGCATTCAAGGAAATTCTTCTTACTCCACTGGTGGATACACTGAGCTATTTTTATAATTATTTCAAAGATTTTATGTTTCACTATGCAGTTGGCATCAAGGCCAGCCTCCCTGGAGTTTAAGAATTAGCTAATTCTTCCGTTGGAGGAGAGGGAAGTCTGCAATACCCAGAAAAATTGCAGCTGACTTCCTCTTTGGCTTGGTTTGATTTTGTATTTCTGTAGTCTCTTAAGACATTTAAGTGTCTTCTCATTGACTTAGAAAAACATTAATGGTATATCCATTGGGTACTTCACTCTGTTATGCAATATTTTGTAACCTCTGGTAGCCTGTTTTGTAAGCTCTTTCAACTAATTGTGTGGACAGAACTCTTCACTGTCATTGCTTCTCTGCTAAGGTTGCTGCTAGCTTTCTTCTTCAAGCTCTTTCCTCCCTGACTGAGCTCTAAATGTTTCTTTAATTTTCGATCAGGACCAAAACTCATTTTATTAGATTCTGCATCTCTTGACAACATCTGGTTCTAAAGGAACAATACTCATTATAATTGCAAATGATGTAGGGTTGGCTCAATAAACAAACCAATGAAAAAAGCAGTTGACTCATTGCAATTGGTAAAACACTTGGATTTAACTCTAGGCCATTGGGTCTCAACCAGGGGTGATCTTGCCCCTATATAGACTGCAGATTTTGTAACTAAAAAGATAAGATGTTCAGTTAAATTTGAATTTCAGATAAATTTCTGAAATGTCATATGGGACATACATATACTAAAAAATTATGTTGCTTAATGGAGAACATTGTTTTATTGGAAACTAAAGACATTTGGCAATGTCTGGAGACATTTTTGATGGTCACAACTAGGAGTGGGAGCATGGTACTCTAATGTGGAGGGCAGAGGCCAGGGATGCTGCTAATCATCCTACAGTGCACAGGACAGCCTCTTAGAGCAAAGAATCACCCAACTCAGAGGAGTGCTAAGGTAGAGAAACTTTTGTCTAAGCCAAAAGGAGAATTAAAGGTGAAGGAAGAGGACTTAGTAAACTATACTGTCAAATTGGAATATGGCAGCATACTATCAGAATGAAGTTGGATAAACAGATATATTTTTAAGGGTTTAGGCTTCTTCCTCTGGCAATTTGAGCCTATAATTACAAAGACAGATAAAGGAAACAAGTTCCAGAAAACAACTTTCACAAGTAAATGTCCTCTGTCAAGAAATAACATTTGAATTAAACACTAGGGCCTTAAAATTAGTGATATCCTTTGATCCTGGCTGTAAATGCAGCCAACCTCCACTAACCAGCAGCCAACTGTTTATGAGGGGTGAGTCTCTGGTAAGGTGTATCCCAAAGACTTTCCCCCAAGAGGGGTTCAGTAGAGCATAACAAAGAAGTGTGGTCCACAGAAGCTCAGTTTTACGCTGATATCTTGATCTTTCAACATTATCTAACATTGTCCAACATTGACATTAGCAGCGGAAGTTATCTGAGTCACATGGCACCAAAATATGTTACCGGCCAGCAGTGAATCTGTGCGGGTCTGCAGCAAACTCAATTCCTACCTTCTCAGAAGAAAGAATTTGACTGGCCCATAAGATGGAAGAAGAGATCAGGGCAAGTTTTAGAGCAGAAGTGACAGTTTATTAAAAAGCTTTAGAGCAGGAATAAACAAAGTAAAGTACGTTTGGAAGAGGACCAAGCGGGCAACTTGAAAGACAAGTGTGCAGTGTGACTTTGACTCTTGGTTTTCATACGTTGACATACTTCCAGGGTCCTGCATTCCTTCTCACCTGATTCTTCCCTTTGGTGGGCTGTCCACATGTGCAGAGTGGCCCACCAGAATTTGGGAGGGGAGCATGCACAGTGTGTTTACTGGAGTTGTACGCATGCTCACTTGAAGCACTCACTCTTCCCTTATCAGTTGAATGTCCCTAGGAGGTAATATACCAGTTAAACTCTGCAATTTTGTATCTTAATGTGCATGCTTGAGTCCACTTGCCCAACTCTTGAGATCTTATCAGGAAGCTGCTGATCACCAGTTTCAAGTTTTTTCTATCTGTTTGACGGCCTTTCCCTGGCACTGGCTGTGACCAATTATTGTTTTATTATTTATTTATTTTTGAGATGGAGTCTTGCTCTGTTGCCCAGGACGGAGTGCAGTGGTGCAATCGCAGCTCATTACAACCTCTGCCTCCTGGGTTCAAGCAATTCTCCTGCCTCAGCTTCCAGAGTCACTGGGATTACAGGCTCCTGGCACCTGTATTTTTGTATTTTTAGTAGAGATGGGGTTTCACCATGTTGGTCAGGCTGGTCTCCAACTCCTGACCTCAGGTGATCTGCCCACCTTGACCTCCTAAATTGCTGGGATTGCAGGCGTGAGCCACCATGCCTGACCCTCAACTATTATTTAGACAGACAGTTAACAAACTCCTTACTATCACCGAATGTTCACCTGACATTCCTGGTAGGTGGGGGGAGCCCTCTCCTACTCTGCTCATGTCTGACTAGCTACTTACTGTAAAATTGGCTCCCATTGGAGAGATTTAAGTAGAGGAGTGTTGTGATCAGAATTTTATTTATATAGTAAAGCTCACTCTGGCTGTTGTATAGAGAGTGGATCTGAGGCAGGAAAGAAGAAACAGCAAGTAGTTAGGAGGTTATTGCATTAGGTCAGCTGCATGATAATAGTTACCTGGGGCAGAAGAGCGGCAGTGTGGATAGAAAGAATAAAATAAACTCTAGAGTTTAGGAGGCAGAAATAACAGACTTTGCCAACTACAAGTTATTAGGCTAGCTCCTAGCATCGAACACACTTTTCTATGTTTGTTACTTCAATGCCTACCCTGGCATTCTGCAAGCTACTTTTTTTTTCCTACTGGTCTATGGAGACAAAAGTAACTTCATCTTGGATGCTAATCCACCATGTTGACTTCTCATTAACCCCAGTCGCATAAATGCCTTCGGATTCCTACTTTATTTACTGTCCTTAGTGTAAGAACACATATTTACTGTAAATCCTGCCTTTACACCAAAGCAAACTTGATGTTATCACACAAATGATAGGTTATGATGCACATAGCACTCCTGCCTGTTCTGGGGGGTTGTCTTTCATTGTCTCTATAGTGCATGTATCCCCTTCCCATGTAAGCCCGGGGTCTGGGGAGTAATGGTGTGGAGATCTACCTGTCTTGTTACCGCAGGCCACACTTCTGTCTATAAGTTCCCCCAATAAATTACCCTTTATCAAAAAACTGATTTTGCCTGTCTTATTCTTTGGTTTCTTGGCTCCTTCCTTGTTTGGAGATTGCTTTGCATACATGACCCTTTCATGAAACCTGGTCTATTTTCTAAGGAGCACTCCATGTGAGATTACAAAGCTAAAGAGGGAGAAAGAGACCTACTCATTTCTACATGCTTGCGATCCTATTGGCCTCATCCCACGAATAGCTCTTTATCCTAGAAAAAGCAGTTGATCAAGCATATTTTCCACATTCCCAGAACCAGCCTACTTACATCTTTCAGAGGTTCCCAGCACTCATTGTTTCTCTCCCCGAGCCCAAATTCATGCAATTCTTGCCTTGAGATTCTGAGGTACGAGCAGCTACCTAGAAAAGGCTCCTCCTCGAGGCCTGGGGCCCAGAATTTCAAGGCCCCTTTCTCTCCTAAGTACTAACAACCACAACCTCACTCTGTTCCCTCAGTCCAAGAGGTGGTAGCTTCTCCTGCAATTCTATCTCTGTGTTACCTTAATATTCTCTCTTTACTTTCTAGTCTTCCGATACCTACTTAACAAATTCCAGACATTAAATTCTTTGTGTTTAAATAACTAGGTGGTTTTCTTTACTTAAGTTGGACTGACATAGTACTATGGGGATGTTTAGAAGCTAGAAATAACAGGAATTATCCATCTGATATAAGACACATGGGAAATGGCAGAACAAGGATAATATGCATGTATCTGGCTTGGGAAATTTGGTAGATTTTTATCTTTCACAGAAAACTCTGGAAGAGTAAGATTAGGGAAAGGCTGGGAAGAGATGATTAGCTCAGGTATGCACAAATTTTATTTAAGGAACATATTTGTAGCACACTAAGTGGAGATGCCAATAGAAAGCTTGTTATATGACTCTGGAGTTTTAGAGTAAGGGTTACACTACAGATTAAGATTTTTGATGGTCAGTAGCATTACATTAATAATCCTCAAAGTAAGAAATAGAAGAGTTGAGAAACCTTATTAAAGTTATTTTTTCCCTCTACAACTTTGTGAAGTCCTTGGTTGTACAGAGTTATTTCTTCTTTAACTCACTCAAGGACGTTTTTTATTGTATGCCTTTTAATGTTGACAGTTACTATTTAATCAAATAAGTACATTTGCTAATCAGAATGTTTATGTTTCTGAGTTTTATGCATTGGACCCCTGCTATCTTTTTCTATTTTTCTCTTACTTGTGGAGGTTTTTTGATTTTGAATGTTAACTTTAAGTTAAGTACAGGAGTCAGAGGCCAAATTGTAATAGTAATAATTGCTTTACACTAACATAGGGTCTTTATTCCTTTAAAAAGGTAAACTGAGGCACAATAAAAGTCTAAAGAGTTGATTTGAAGAAATAACAATTCATGAATTAGGCAGCACCAAACTAAAAGTGGTTTGGGGGCTCTTTGGAGGAAATGCAAGGGGAACAAAGATGAACATGGAAGTAAAGCAAAGAAAATATTTGATTGATTATATTTATACAGTTGCCTTATTTGGTTTATTCTGCTGGAAAGTCCCTAGCCATATGTTAATTAGCTGTTGACTTCTGATTAGCTAACTTTAAGTTTCCTTTTTCTTTAATACAGAGATTTAAAAGAAATAGCCCAAATTAGTTTTGCTTATGTTTGCAAATCAAGCAAGGTTAAGCTTACTTATGGGGCCTAACTGACTTTGTGTGCTCAGGGATTCTTCAGGCCTGGTCTCTAATTTAATGTACTTTAACTCTCCCAAGACTCAAAAAATCTTGTAAAATTTGAAATCAATTTTGAATTTTTTAGTAACTAAGAAACTTATTATAATGGAGGAGGAAATGGTGTCAGACAGTCCTTAAAATAAAAATACTGGCATTGTAAGCTTAAAATAAGTCACTTAATTGTTTACCACTTATGCAACACTTAATTTCATGCTGTTCTATTTCTTTGTCATCCTCTACCATGTACTTGCAGCTTTAGTTATTATCATTTGCTTTAATGAAAACACACAGAGTACATGTCATGATCAAGGTCCCATAATCATTTAAATGTTATGATTTGTGTTTCTTAATTTTTGAGGTATCTTAATATATCTAAGACAAGGAAGTTTATATTTCTTGGTAAAAATAGAATAAGAAACAACTCTATTACTGATAAATCCTTACTGAGAAATCCTGTTGTGCTAGATGACTGTTTCCAGAAAGAGTCACCTGCATCTGCAAACTGTCTATTACTTCTCCAGTGACTCAGGACTTGTGTAGTAAAACCAGTTTTACAGTATGAGACAAGCTATACTTTTTAGGGTATAAGTCTACTACTCTGACCTAAGATGAATGGTGCTGCCTACTTTAAACTTTGCACCACTTTTTTTTTTTTTTTTTTTTTTTTTAACTCCACGTGCCTTTTCAGGTTGAAAAAGAGATGTTGTATCTCAACTCCCTGCAGGGCCTTAATGTTCACACACCATATTCCATTCTGAGTCAATGAAATGTAGTCTCACATTTTCACAGGGTTTTGTCTGTTTATTTGTTTTGTCCTTTTTTATATGTAATAAAGGGTTATTTGGACTACGTTGGAGGGAGAAGGTTTGCTTGTCTTTTTAAATTAAGTTGTTGTTAAGGTCATGGCAGTCAGCCTTTAGGTTGGCCAGATGCCTATCCTTCCTCTCTAAAATCCGACCTACTTCCTTACTACTTCTTGGTAATACTCAGACCTTTTACAACCAACCATTTATCATGAAATAAGGCAGCTATCTAAAGAAATACTATCACGTACCTCATTATCAAATCAAAACATTATTTCACTTCCTCTATCACTCACAAATCCACCAAAACAAGTGAACAGAACCCATTCACCAACCTGAATTAAAACATTCTATTCTGTCGACTTTAAAATTGCTTTGAAAGGACTGAGAATTGAGCATCTAAAATACTTAAAAACTATAAGATTAAAACTTCATTCATGGCCAAACATTTTATAAGGCACTCAGCACACTACTATATCGAATATTTTTTTCCACGTTCTTAGCCTCTTTTCTCCTCCTCTACTTTACATTTCTTACCCCCACAATTATGTTTTGAGCCAGGTGTATGAGGCAGTGTTTAAAAAGACTAATAAAACTGTGACAGAGAGAAATTCGGCTGACATTTAGTGTATAAGAGACATCATACATTTTTATTTTTTAAATCAAATTATAAGTGTCTTGAGTCTTTCCAAAGTTTTGAAGAAATCCAGTATTGAACCAGTTTCCTAGGATTTTGTTTTCCTTGAGATAACCAAGAATTCTTGGTGTCTGGCACACAGTAATCTCTCTATGTGTGTTCTCTATCATTGTCATTAGTATCATCCTAATTATCATTGTGTAATGTGCCTAAGAATAACTTGCGGGCCACATATGGTGGCTCACACCTGTAATCCCAACAATTTGGGAGGCTGAGGTGGGCTGATCACGAGGCCAGGAGTTTGAGACCAGCCTGGTCAACATGGTGAAACCCCATCTCTACTAAAAATACAAAAATTAGCCAGGTGTCGTGGCACATGTCTATAATCCCAGCTACTCATGAGGCGGAGGCAGAAGAAACGCTTGAACCCAGGAGGTGGAGGTTTCAGTGAGCCGAGATCGAGCCACTGCACTGCAGCCTAGGTGACAGAGCAAGATTCGTCTCAGAAAAAAAAAAAAAAAAAAAAAATAACTTGGGGACTTACTAAAATGTAAATTACCCCCTCCAACATGAGAAATAATGAATCAGAATCTCTAGGTGACGACGTGAGAACCTGAATTTGAATAAGCATTCCAATAAGTGATTCAAAAGTTAGGGGTACAGTTAGAAAAAGGCAATTTTTGATCTTTCCAACACAAAAGCCTAAAGAGAAAATAGCACAATGGGAAATTTCACATTTTATCTGGCTTCAGGTACAGTTTTGCACAAATGTGTTTGGGTTTGAGATTCTGATAATTGTTTACATAAAATTAATGAAGGTGTGTAATGAATAATGTTTCTAATCTTACTCTTTCAACAGCTGCACTCATCTTTTGATGGGCATTTTTGGGGCCAGAGCTGCCTGCTCATTTCTATTCCAGGCATGAAACTCAAAACAGCCCTTGCGGTAAATAACCCATGAAATATCAACAGGTTTGTAGGTGTATCTGAATTGCTACTACCAGGATTTTGACCTACTAAACTTCCTAGACAATATAGCTTTCTTCCTTGACCATTAATATGGGGTTGTTTTTTGTATTTTAACTCATACATTCTCAATGAGAGTAATATTGTTTTCCCAGGAAATGAAATTTGTTCTTGAGGGGAAAAAAGTCTATTATCCTTATAAACATAGCACAGGTAGACATATACGCAGGGGAGGGGGAAAAAACTTTCTTCTACTTTCTTTATGTTTAGTCACCAGGGCCTGCGAATCAGACTAACAAAAGACAGATTAACAGGAGAAAATTACAAAGTTTATTCATTCATGCAACATGCATACATGTGGGAGAGCTTGGCGATGAATAACTCAAAGGGGTGTTTAGAATTTGGGGCTTATATACCATTTTAGTAGGTAAAGGGATAAAGGCACGTATGGGAAACAAACGACTTTTTGGAAAGATAAATGCATTTGCAGGAGCACAAACAGGCAATAAGAAAGTTTGTGAAAATGTCTACACAGGACAAAATGGTCTTTCATCTCCTTAAGGGTCATAAAAGTTCCTGGAGGAGAGATTTGGGGTAGGTTTTATTTGTTTTCTCCCTTCTGGGAGTAGATCTGCCCTGAAAAGGATTTGTGGCAATCTTGTTTCCCAGAAGTTGCTCCTTTAGTCAGAAAAGGGAAGCTTCAAAATTGCTTCTTTCTTTTTCCCCTTTTCTAAATTTGTTCAATCTCAAATGTCTTCAACTTAAAATAATCTTTTTACCAATGTAGCATATTTTGGAATGGCATATTCTGGTTCCCTTCAAGTACATAAATGGATAGACAGTATATATATGGTAATAAAATTTATGGAGGAAGGACAATTTAAAAGAAAAAGTCTACAAAGATTCCTTGGGGAGGAACAATGAAAAAAGATTGAGAAATCCTGCTTCAACTGATCCCAATTGATTTTCTAGTCTTTAAAATAAAAACTTCGAAATTTGGAAAATAGAAAAGAAAAAAAATACCAAGAATTCTGCCACATATATATAATACACACACACACACAGCATCTTCGAACATGTAGATAGTATTTGTTGTACCAGAAAATAGTCTAACCCCTTTACATGTATTAATACCTTCAACAGGGTCAACAATCCTGTGAGGTAGGTACTATTATCACCCCCTTCTAACAGATGAGAAAGCTAAGACACAGAGACATCAAGTAATTTGTCTAGGGTCACACAGCTAATAAATGATAATACAAGGATTCAAAGCCAGGAGATTTCGCTTCAGTATCTATTACTCTAACCACTAAAGTATATGGCATCTCTTTGGGTATATAACCTAATCTCTTTCCTATGGATATGTACACAATTTATGTATTTGCAAAAAATGAGACTTTGTGCACGTTTTACAACCTACACTTGCCTTTTAAAAGTATATAATGACATCCTTCTATGTTGTAAAATAGGCTTCAATATCATTTTTAGTGACTACCTAGCATTTACTTGATACTGATAAAACAGTCCTCATTTATTTAGCACGCAGCATATGCTGAGCCCTCTGCCATGTGCTTAACACATATTGTCTAGCTCAGTTATCATAATAGTCTCTTTAGATAATAATGAAAAATAATGTCTTTTTGGAATAATATTTGTAAAAAATAGTAATAATGTCTAGTATTCATTGAGTGATTCCTGTTCACTGGGCATAGCTCATGAACCTTATCCACATGGCAGCCTTTAATGCTGTTTTACAGTAGCCCTCTAAGATTGACGCTATTATTATTCCCTTTTTACTGATAAGAAAATTAAGACTCTGAGAGGTAAAATTATCTACTCAAGATGAAGACATGAGGTGGCAAAGCCTAGACCCAAACTCCGATGTTTGCCTCTAAAGTCCTCCACCATACTCTTATACACTCCTGCTCCCTCTAGGAACTGTAGTTTATTTCATTTGAATGTGCTTTATTCCTTAAAGGCAAGTAGACTTTCTGCTATCATAATAGTTTCTTGGTTTCCAGACCTTGACACGCTTTGGCCTCTGAGAACCATTGAACCACTGACACTCCATATTGCTAATTGTGATCTTGCACTCCCTGACCTTTCTATTATAAAATACAACTTAACCAGCTATTGTCCTGTTGCATTACAACACTGGTGTTATTAACGCTATATAAATGTGATGGTGGGCAAATTCACAATTCTCAATCTTTCCCTCTCAGAGCAAAAAGCCTCTGACACTAGCCCAGAGGCAAACAGCATGAGGCAGAATCCGTTACAGGTGTTCCAACAAGAAGGCTGAATTAGCTAGTAGCTGATGTGAGATTTTCTATACATTTTCCCAGTCCTTCACCTCAGAGCTCCTCTCCCCCATGGCTCCTGATCACATAGAACAGGTGGAAACAATAATTAGTTCACCGCTGCCTCCTGGATGGCCAAGCACACCCAAGGGGCTCAATACTCAGCAGGTCGTAACACTCAGATGAGATAATGGGGAGCCCTGCAGGCATGGCCACAGATGCTGAGTTACTTCAGTGAGCTGGAGTGGCAGGTGCTTCTCTGGGGCTTTGGACATCTAAGACCAATATAGGACCTTGGTTCAAGCTCCTGCTCTGATCCCTGTAAGAATTTAAACCTATTTAGGCTTCACTTTTCTCATCCAGCCCTTGAACTCAAAGTTGTTTAAATTTACCCCTAAATTGTATCCTGAGCAATACTGCAAAAATGAGAAATGCTATAGGAAACTAAAAAGAACACTATCTTCTTAGAAAAAAAAAGAGAGAGAGAGAGAGAGAAGGAGATACCTTCCCTGGCTTTATCATTACAAGATTAATGACTTTGGGCATTTATTTGACCTACAGATTTCTGAACATAAGTTTCTTCATCTGAAAAGTGGAAGAATAAGCTGGGCACAGTGGCTTATGCTTGTAATCCAAGCTACTTGGGAGTCTGATGAGGATTGCTTGAACTGTGGAGTTCAAGATCAGCCTAGGCAACATAGCAAGACTTTGTCTTTTAAAAAAACCATCAAATTTGCAGAACGGTGAAAGAATAGTCATCAAAATTAGATGAACTAATGATTTGAAGTGCCAAGAATATGAAGAGTGTGGGAAATTGTCTGCAAAGATGGCCACCAACAATTTCTCCCACATCTGTGCCTGCAGGCTGCTCTTGCCATCAACATGGGCTAGCAGAAGGACTTGCTTTGACCACTAGGATGTGCCAGAAGGGATGGTATGCGAGTTCTGCACCTAAGTCTTAAGAGGTCTGCCAGTTTCTTTTCTACTTTCTTTTGAAATCCATCCACCACAAAAATAAACCCAGAATAGGCTACTAAATGATGAGTGGCCATTATCTTTCCCTGTCCTCCAAATTTTTCCCATATAATCAGAATAGGAGAAAGTAGGGATATGGCTGTGGTATGTATATTCAAAATTTTTCAACAGATACAACATACCCTGGAAACAGAGGGAGAAGCCAACCTGATTAAGTGCACTTAATACGAGTTCTCTGCACTCAAGAAGAGGTTAAATCTGGGATGAACAAGGGACCAGCCTTAGATGCGGTAACTCACTGACCTTGAATGTTTCTTTTGCTCTTAATTCAATTTCTTGGACCCAGAGCTGGATTATCCATATGGTGTAGTCAGGATATTAAATGATACGTCCAACATGCTTGGTTGAAATGACTGCCACTAATTAATTTGCATCAATACATCAGCGATTCAGAGAGCCCAGAAAAACATTTGGATTCTCCTTTTAATGGATCTCCTCTCCTTCCAATCTCCATTCATCTCTTGTCTCAATAGCTCTTTATGTATCTTAATCTTGGTGGAGCTTCATCAATTAGTGTAAAAACTGAATTGAACACTTCTCTTCAATAGCACAGTGTAGAAATTAAAAGCACATGGTCTGAACTCAGAGTTGAGTCCACTTGTTGTAGAACAAATTACTTACTTTCATATATTAATTCTTTCCCTCTCAATTGATTGGGTAGAATTTACCCAATCAAAATATAAACATGCCTGCATCGAGACATACAAAAATGTTCAAGTAGCATTATTTGCAATAGACAAATGTTAGCTTAACCCCAATTCCATCAATTGTGGAGCAGATAAATAAAATTTGATACACTAACATAAGAAAATACTACATAGCAATAAAATCTTAAAAATTATTATTACCTGCAAAAGCATAGATAAATTGCACAAATGTAATATTGACCAAATAAGCCAGACACAAAAGAAGATATAATTCCATTTTGATAAATTTTAGAAGAGGCAAACTAATGCATGATGTTAAAATCAGAGTAGTGGTTACTTTTGAGGAATGAAAAGGGATGGTAGTTGGAGAACAGCTTTTAGGGAGTTTCTGGGGTGTTGGCAATTTTCTGTTTCTTGATTTGGGTTGTGATTTTATAGGTATATTCACTGTAGGATAATCAATTGACCTTATGATCTGTATATGTTTCTATATGTATGTTACTCTTAAATTTAAAATACACACACACACACACACACACACACAGGTTGAGCAGGACAAATGGGCTTAAAATTAGTTTCCAAGAACTGTGATTTTCTAGGACCCTCTCCCCTGTATGCTGCTTTCCCACTCCCACTAACTCACCATCCTCTAAGAGAATTCCCATTCTCAGTCTTTCCATCTTCTTGCTGTCCCAGGTAGTAGTGGCTCAGTCCCACCTATGGTTATGTAAGGGCATGGACAACCTTAGCACATGCCTCATCCAAGCTCTGAATCACCTATGGCACCACTGGAAACAATCTTATTTAAGAAGCATGGTAGGAAAAACTGGGATGTATTCCTCTACTTTTCCTACTTTTCCTGGACTCTGATGTGCACTGACTTGCCCTCCTATCAATAGGCTATGGGGGATGAAAACACTTCATTCAGTTTAGTTAGAAGAAAACAGAAGTAGAATTACAACTTAGAGTGCCATCTGGTGTATTTTTGCCAAGTGACACAAACAACTCTGCTAAGAGCCATGGACTTTAAGGCCTTTCCCTGAGGGATGTTATAGACCTATTTTTGTTATTGTTGTTGGAACAAGCCTTTGACAGAGTCAAGTTCCTATTATGTATCAATTTAAAAAATACAGAAAGACTACTAACAGTAGACATTTGTCTATGATTTTGGCTGTGGTCCCAAGCAAGCTATGTTTGGAGAATTTCCTACCATGGAAATTCTAAAAAAAAAAATAATAATAATTAGACTTCTCAGACTCCTTTTCACCTTAGACATATGACCTGGTGTCCAACATTGTAAAACAATTAGAAGTACCTGCCGTCTGAGCATGGCATTAGAAACTCAGAAGAGAAGAAGTTGATATTCTGCCATTTCCATTCCAGTGTCTGCCTCTAATCTCTAAAAGCAGTAATGGCAACAATTCTAGCAGAAAGGTGCAAAAACTGTGAAGGTTTTGAGATTTTACACTACTCGCTGGCTACCAGGTTAATCTGCCATTTTAAGGAATGCTGGTAGAAGACATGAGACACATGGGTCATAGAAAAAAGTCTCTACTACTCAAAGCACATCAAACTACATGAACATCAGCATGTACCCTGTTGCACTTGACCTGCATTCTTTTAGAGGTGATGTGGATGGGCTCACAGAGATGCCTGAACACACAATGGCTGTGTTACAAAAGAGGAACCTGAATCCTTTATAATGGGCAGTAAGCATGTCTGCCCTTTGCTCTGGAGGAAAATACTATATCTTCCAAGACTTTTGCTACATGAACATACTTGAAAAGTTAATCTGGAACAAAGGCAAACCAGTGCTTCTGCTTCTGCTTGCAAGATGTGAAGAAATGCAAGACACCAATGAAGAATTGTCTTCTAAGACAGGTTTTAATAGCCAGTGTTGTCTCAATGATTAGTGACTCACCCTGACAATGGTGCCAGTGGTGTATCCACCAGACCAGTTCTGCCGCATAATTTTCATCATTGGCCCTGGCTGCATTGCCTTCAAACCTGATTCTTGGACTCATCTGGAGTTTGGGAGCTCTAGCCAAGATTTTCTGCTTGGTTTCTTTCATTCACAACTATTAATCCTGTCTAAAACACTAAAGAAGTGGTTGCTTCTCCTTATACAATGCCTATACATACCCATTTCTTGTCCTTTATTTTGGTTGATTCATTTAGCTTCTTAGACATTGGGTAAATCATCTGCCTTCCCATTTACTAAAGCCAGGTGTAAGATCTATCCTGGGTTCAGTCTTAAAGAAAAAGGAACTGGGTATTTATATCATCCAGAAGGCCTGGACCTGGGGTAAAATCTTCAAATAATATAATTTCTGAAAGTGTTAAATCCCTCACCTGCAAGTTTCTAGAATCTTAGAGATTTTATCTGAATCTATACGAAAAAACACTTCTTCATGAGGACCACTGATGACAGTGACTGTTGGTTGGTTGCTTACTCTGCAACAAGGCTTCCTAGAATAGTGTTTCTCAGTTCTTGTGAGATACAATTTTTGCTCCTTGATTTATACAAGTACATTTATACTAGTTGGGTAATGATCTAAGTTTTAACATTTCTTGTTTCATGTACACTTCAATGCTGAGATTATAAAATAAAGTGCTATATCTGAAGGATTGCTTCTCAAAAAGTTCATAATATAGACTTTCTGATCGAAAAGTGTTCTGCCTCATCCTTATAGTAAAACAAAATAATATTTTTCTAGCAATTTCCAAATGAATTGTACATATTATATCATCTTCCTTCAAAGATAAGCTGCTTTGATTATGTTCCCATTTCTATGGTTTACATTAGTTAAATGTCACATTGCACTCTCTTAAAGAATTATAGACTGCTAGAGTCAGAAGGGGCCTTATGGATCATCTTCTGGTTTACTGCTCAATTGAAAAAGGAGGAGGGAATTCCACATGCTACAAATTCTTATTTGTACTACTATTTTTTTAAAACATAACATTTGCTATATTTTAATCAAAGCAAAAAAGTAACACTTGCTTATTTTTTTAATTGAAAAATAAACATGATTCTAAAAACTCATTCAGGGAAAATTCACTATCAATAACTGTGTGCATTTTTCCCAATCATTTTATTACTCTCTTTGTATATTTTCACATGCTTTGATTTAAAATGCATATTTCATTTACATCTTGACTGTTTTACCACTAAGCTGCATGTCATTTTTTGTTATTTAAGTGCCAATGTTTCTAAAGATGTGAAGATGTTCTCCCTCTTTCCCCTAAGTGGTGAGAATAGTGTATTAGTCAGGGTTCTCTTAGACGGACAGAACTAATAGGAGAGATATGTATATATATATATATCCCACAATAGGATGTCTGCAAGCAGAGGAGAAAGGAGAGCCAGTCTGAGTTCCAAAACTGAAGAACTTGGAGTCCGATGTTCGAGGACAGAAAGCATCCAGCACGGCAGAAAGATGTAGGCTAGGAGGCTAGGCCCATCTGGTCTCTTCACATTTTTCTGCCTGCTTTATGTTTGCTGGTGGCTGATTAGATGGTGCCCATCCAATTAAGGCTAGGTCAGCCTCCCCCAGCCCACTGACTCAAATGTTAATCTCCTTTGGCAACACCCTCACAGACACACTCAGGATCAATATTGCACCCGTCAATCCAATCAAGTTGACACAGTATTAAACACCACAAAAAGTTAAGTTTTATGAAATAATTGTATGATATTAAATTGTTTTCAAATTTATTTTTTACTTTCATATGAATAGTCTGTCGTTAATTTTTTCCCAAAAGCAAGTTTGAATTGGGCTTCCTTAGATTTGAATGGAGTGGTAGGCATACAGTGTGTATGGCTATGATCAAATGTAAAGTTAGATTTTTTGTGTCTTTACTGATGTAGATTTGTTTCCTGCAGCATTAAATATCTTTATTCTTCAATGATATATTTTTTCTTTTTTTTTTTTTTACAGTGAGCAGGAAGACCAAAATAAGAACATATTGGGGAAAGACCTAAGGTTTTACCATCTTAAGCCCAGATGATTGCTTCGAGTCTGTCTCCTCTCCAAATCATCTTGAACACAGTGGCCTGAAGCCCTTTTCAAAATGGCCTTTTACAGAGGTGTAAGAGAGAAGATGTATTTCTTTTACAACTTTTAAAATTTTTATCATTATACAAATAATAGATTTTTTTCAGAAATATTGGAAAAGTAGAGAAATAATACCATTCAAAAAATAAAGAAAAAAAGAAGAAACTGAAGATCTCATATAATTCCATCCCCCATCATCCAAGAGCTTCTAGAAGTCAAATCATTCTCCAGGCACTGAGATAACGCTAGAGGAAGTTATTTATATTGCAAAAGCTTCCTTAGGCTAAGTCAATACAGATTTTAATCAAGCTATTATCAAATCTTAATGAAACATGTGCTGATAGATGCATTTTGTTGCATCTCCTAGCCTGCTTTGAAAATGTCTCTTTTCGGCCCTGCCATCAGGGCTGAAAGAGAAACAAAATACTTAAGTAAAGTGCATCATTGTCCAGAAAAGTAAGCTTGGAAATTTGCATGCTAAATGCCCTGTAAATACAAAGACAGATTTTGCTTCCCCCACCACACACAACTTCTTATTGCTGTATGTGTGAATTTATGAACTTACGGGATAGCTCAGAGGTATCTCTTCATGTGTTTCAGCCTTAACTACTACTCCTAATTGAGAATTGTCTTTTACTACTAACCATGATGATGACAATTTGTTGGGTATCCACACAGGCTAAGTACTTTAGTGGACTAGCTCACGAATATTTACAAACTCTCTTTAAAGTAGGATTATTCTCCCTGTTGTATAGATGAGGAAACAGAAATTAATTTACTGGCTCAAAGGCCACACGACTGCAAAGTGGCAAACTAAGCTTCCCAGGTCTATCTGGCTACAGAGCTTTTTCTCTTAACTGTTGGAGTAGATAGCTTCATTTTCTGCCAAAGTGGCTTGTGCTCATGGTTCCAATAATCCAAGTACAGAACAACATTTTGGATCAAGAGAGTGTAAAGGGTCATTGTCATTGACTCAATCTTAATTTTCTAAAGATCATACCTGATGACCTAAAATTCAACTTTCTTGGGGTCAATAATGGCTGTTTGGTTCAATACAGGTGCCTATTGAATTTTTTTTTATATACTTTAAGTTCTGGGATACATGTGCAGAACGTGCAGGTTTTTACATAGATATACATATGCCATGGTGGTTTGCTGCACCCATCAACCTGTCATCTACATTAGGTATTTATCCTAATGTTATCCCTCCCCTTGCTCCCTTCCCCCTGAAAGGCCCCTGTGTATGATATTCCCCTCCCTGTGCCCATATGTTCTCATGGTTCAACTCCCACTTATGAGTGAGAACATGCGGTATTTGGTTTTCTGTTCCTGTGTTAGTTTGCTAATAATGATGGTTTCCAGCTTCATCCATGTCCCTGCAAAGGACAGGAACTCATTCTCTTTCATGGCTGCATAGTATTCCATGCTGTATATGTGCTACACTTTACTCAGTCTATCATTGATGGGCATTTGGGTTGGTTCCATGCCTTTGCTATCGTGAATAGTGCAACAATAAGCATACGTGTACATGTGTCTTTATAGTAGAATGGTTTATAATCCTTTGGGTATACACCCAGTAATGAGATTGCTGGGTCAAACGGTATTTCTAGTTTTAGATCCTTGAAGAATTGCCACACTGTCTTCCACAATGGTTGAATTAATTTACACTACCACCAACAGTGTAAAAGCGTTCCTATTTCTCCATATCCTCTTCAGCATCTATTGTTTCCTGACTTTTTAATAATCGCCATTCTAACTGGTGTGAGATGGTATCTCATTGTGGTTTTGATTTGAATTTCTCAACCGACCAGTGTTGATGAGGCTTTTTTCACATATTTGTTGGCCGCATAACTGTCTTCTTTTGAAAAGTGTCTGTTCATATCGTTTGCCCACTTTTTGATGGGGTTGTTTTTTTCTTGTAAATGTGTTTAAGATTTTTGTAGATTGTGGATATTAGCCCTTTATCAGATGGATAGATTGCAAAAATTTTCTCCCTTTCTGTAGGTTGTCTGTTCACTCTGATGATAGTTTCTTTTGCTGTGCAGAAGCTCTTTAGTTTAATTAGATCCCATTTGTCAATTTGGGATTTTGTTGACATTGCCTTTGGTGTTTTAGTCATGAAGTCTTTGCCCATGCCTATGTTCTGAATGGTACTGCCTAGGTTTTCTTTTAGGGTTTTTATGGTTTTAGGTCTTAAGTTTAAATCTTTAATCCATCTTGAGTTAATTTTTGTATAAGGTGTAAGGAAAGGGTCCAGTTTCAGATTTCTGCATATGGCTAGCCAGTTTTCCCAGCACCACTTATTAAACACGGAATCCTTTCCCCATTGCTTGTTTTTGTCAGGTTTGTCAAAGATCAGAGGGTTGTAGACGTGTGATGTTATTGCTGAGGTCTCTGTTCTGTTCCATTGGTCTATATATCTGTTTTGGTACCAATACCATGCTGTTTTGGTTACTGTAGCCTTGTAGTTTTTATACGAGCAATTTGGGAAGATAACTTCTGTCTCCCCTCAGCCTTTACTGATGAGATTTCAGATATAAGAACTTCATATTGGAATGGATACCAACACATACTTTTGGCTCTGCACTTTTCTTTTCATCCTTTTTTTCTGCTTTGGTTATATGTGTGGCAAGGATACATGTTTATACGTTAAAAAAAAAAAAAAAAAGAAACAGGGTCTTTCTCCATGGCCCAGACTGGAGTGCTGTGGTGGGATCATGGCTCACTGTAACCTCAAACTCCCTGGCTTAAATGGTCCTCCTTCCTCAGCCTCTTGAGTAGCTGGGACTAAGGTGCATGCCATTGCACTTAGCTGTCTATAGATTTTTGCAATTGTCCACTCTCTTCTTGGACTCGGAGAGTAGCAGGAGGCAATGAGAGGTTTCTTGTTTGCTGACCTAATTTCTGGTCCTTTCTTGTTTAAAACCTGGATAAGGATAGCAGATAATGGAAAATAAGTCTAGGAGGCTACACTGATTTACATAATAAAGAGTCAGACCAGAAAGGGGAGATGAAAACACAGACACACACAACCCTGCACAGGCTGTGTTGGAGAGATATTGGTAAAGTTGGAGTAGGGGAGGAATACAAGAAAAACTTTGGAGCCGCTGCCATTGATAAGATACTAAAAAAATTTAGCACTACACAAACATGCTCCTCGGCATCTTTATGACACACAGTAAAATTTACATTGCTCTCTAAAGTTTGGATGCGGAATAAATATTTCTTGAATGAAAAAGTGTGCCAAGAAAAAGTTACAAGGTAGCAGAACTGACTCTAGTTTATTCCTCTTCCTCCCAAAAACCAATCTTCCTTCCTGCACCCTTGATCCCATCCTGTCCTGTCCTGCCTCCTTGAGGTTCTTACTTTCTTCAATGTCTCTATCCACCTGCTATAGACTTCTGTTTCCCGCTTTCTACCATCCCCTTTCCTCTGCTTCTCCACCCAGAGGAAGAAGCTACTCTGCCCTCAAGGCCCTGCGGTGACTAATCTAGTCCTGACCTTCCTTTGGGATTACTGGCCTGCAGTTGTCACCCCTATTTCCTTCTCAAAATTTATTTCTCAATTCCCTGTAACTGGCTTATGAGCCCACTCCTTTTCTGAAAATTCACACTCCATGACCAGTAAATTGCAAATCTAATTACCTTCTTTCAGACTTTGTTCTTCTTGTGATCTCTGCAGCGCATGGCCCTGTTCATCGTTCCCTCTCCCTGAGATTCTCCCCTCTGGTGGTTCAGAGCACCAGCTGTCATTATGGCTGCATCACTCCATTATCTCATGAACAAATGAAGAATGGGATAACATGATCTATCTCATAGGATTGTGTGGACTAAGTGAGATGATGCAAGCAAATCCCTCCGCATAGTGCTGGGCAAAGAGAAGGGTCAGTAAGGGTTAGCAACTGTAATCACTATTACCATCCTCAGTTATTTCTGGCTCACTACTGAGATCATACTTTCCTGGGCCCTCTTTCTCCCATTGCCTGGTACAGATAGGCATTTGTTAAGGTTCAATCCGTGGTGTTCAGGCCTTCCCCAATTACTGTCCTTGAGGCTCTGATCCATTACCTTGGTTTTACCTATCACCGCTCGGCAGATGATCCTAAATTTATACCATGAGATTAATTTCTCAGGATTACTAGGCATTTCCATTTGATTCATCTGCATTCATCTCAAATACATCACCATCTCACTATAGCCCATACTATTGCTTGATTTCTGTTTTTTGTTTGTTTGTTTGTTTTTGAGACAGGGTCTCACTCTGTTACCCAGGCTGCAGTGCAGTGGTGCAATCTCAACTTACTGCAACCTCTGCCTCCCGCGCTCAAGCGATCCTCCCGCCTCAGCCTCCTGAGTAGCTGGGATTACAGGTGCATGCTGCCACACCCAGCTAATTTTTGTATTTTGTATAGAGACAGGGTTTCACAATGTTTCCCAGGCTGCTCTCAAACTCCTGGACTTGAGCAATCTGCCTGCCTCAGCCACTCAAAATGTTGGGATTACAGGCATGAGCCACCACACTCGGCTTTTTTTTTTTTTTTCATTTCTAATAAAGATAATACCACTCCTTTTGTAGTCTGGGCTCAAAAACCTTGGATTCCTTCACTTCACTTCACTTGGACATAGTACTAGATGCATTATAAATGTGATTTCATTTAATCTGCATGAGAGTTCTATTGTATTTACTCATCAAAAAAATGAAACTTAGAGAAACTAATTAACCTACCCTTAAACTACAATCCTTTCAACCAAAAGTGCCCACTTTTTGTGCTTACTCTGCCACTTGATATCTTACTTTCATAATCATGTATTCCTTTGTAATATGTAAATAATGCCCATTTGCTTTCACATGGCATTTCAGTTCCACTTTAATTTTAACCCTTATTGTCACACATTTTACAGATTTGCAGTTACTTCTCGTAAATTCCTTTCTGTGTACCACTTCTAGAAACAAAATCCTTCATCCTTTGGCCTAATATGTGTCTTCCTATCTCCCAGGATTATTAAGGGAACCAACTCATATCATGCCTGGGAAAGTAATGTGCAATTAGTAAAAGTAGAATCTAAGAAACCTAGGTAATAGCAAGCTAATCATGTTTCCTGATCAGAATGGAACAGATAACTAGCTGTAGTACAGTCTTCAATGACTTGGATAAGTTACTGGCACTTTCAAGGTCTGTTTCCTCTTTTATAAAGTAAGGAAATTGGACTAAATGATATTTCTGGTACCATCTGATACTAAAACTAGAAGTTTTTTCTTGCTCAGAGGGCACCTTGTTTTCTACCTCAAAGAACGATAGTAGTTTCTCTTAATAAAATTATTAAGTCAAAGAAAGATAGTATCAACAACTTATTAGAAGTTCTCCTTCTCTTTTTGGAGAGGGGCATGCATTTATTTGTGTTCACTCAAGCCTCTGAAAATATAAATAATGTATTATGACAGAGTGAATTATGATGACAAAGTTTGGCATTTAATCAGAAAAATGGAATAAATTAATGTATAAAATGACCAATCCATGATTACACTCCTTTGTAATGCTGTAGTTCCTCAGACACTGGCATGAAACTATGTGGCTTCATCCAAAGTCTATTTTGTACTTACTTTCAAATGGCAAATGACATGTAACCTCCTAAAATTCATACGTTAAAGTTCTAGTCTCCAATGTGACTATATTTGGAGAAAAGGTTTTTAGGAGGTAATTAAGGTTAAATGAAGTCATACAGGTAGGTACCAATCTGATAGGATTGCTGACCTTACAGAGATCTCTCTCTTAGCCTTATGAGGGCATAGCTAGAAGGCAGCAATCTGCAAGCCAGGAAAAGGACCCTTACCAGGACTGAATCAGCAGGTACCTTGACCTTGGACTTCTCTGTCTCCAGAACTGTGAGAAACAGATTTCTGTTGTTTAAACCAACCAGTCTGTGACATTTTGTTATGGCAGCCTGAACAGACTAAGACATAGTGTTACAGCATTATGAGCCTAAGTGTTAAGCCCAGAAGCACATGCCCAAATATGTACTTAGGGATTTGCAATTTTTAATATTTGTCCTTGGAAAGGTCATGTCTTTGCTGATATAGCCATAGATAAATTTAAGCATTGCATTTTAAGATAGTATTATTTACTCCAGTGAAATATCCAGTGGTCACATTTTTCTTTAAACAGAATTTTTTTTCCTGACCAAAGAAAATTTAAATACCAATACAGTACCATCTTGTATATCTACCACTTTTCTTTAAAAGGAAGTTGCTCAAACCTACCATAAAGCTGTTAAATAACAGCAAAAGTCTATGATGGAAGGGTTTCTATTGCACTGGAGCAGCCCCAGGGGAGATGCAATTTTTACAGAATATATTTATATATTTTGATTGTGAGGATTAGATGCTGTTCTATGACCTCCCATCAGGTCTCCTTCCACCTTTCTGCCCTTGTAAACATATATTTTACATTTGTAAATCAGCCTGCAAAAAAAAAGTATTTAAAAAAATCTAACACCCCAAACACTATTAGTATTTGCTCCACATTCACCAATGGCTTATGTACCTAAATCAAAGGGGTTAAATAATATTAGCAGAAAAGAGAATTTACATTTTTCATCAAATGTCTGTCTGTATATTGAAATGTTTACTAGTAGTAAGCCTTATATTAATACCTGCAAAGCACATTATAATTTTTCAGAATGCTTTTTCACTTCCTTCATAACTACCTTAAGAGCAATCTAGAGCCATTATTCCCTGTTTTCCAATGGGAAAAAATAAGCTCAGGTAGATTAGGTCCAGGATAATTTTTAAATGGCAGCAGAGGAAAAGATTCCATGTATTTCCCAAACCTCATTCAGTATCTGGATATGGGGACATAATGGATACAAAATTGTCTTAGTTTAAAGTAACAGGAAGAAAGCACCAAAATAAATCACATGAGTGGAAAAAATCAACCGTGCCTGCCGTTTCCAGTTTTGAAGCAGTTGCTTCCTGCATTTAATGACATGGGCTAAATTACCATAGTTATAATTCCTCAAATAAAAAGAACAGGTTATTTGGAACTTACTACTCTTTAATAGCATAGACCAGTGTTTCTCAAACATTTTGCCCTAAAGGTTTCTTTATGTTTTTAAAAACTATCTTTAAAAATGATTGAGAATTCCAGAGAGCTTTTGTTTTCATGGGTTATATCTACCCATGTTTACTGCATTGAAAAATAAAGCAAAAACTTTAAAAATATTTTATTTTATTTTATTTTATTTTATTTTATTTTTTTGAGACGGAGTCTTGGTCTGTCACCCAGGCTGGAGTGCAGTGGCCGGATCTCGGCTCACTGCAAGCTCCGCCTCCCGGGTTCATGCCATTCTCCTGCCTCAGCCTCCCGAGTAGCTGGGACTACAGGCACCCGCCACCTCGCCCGGCTAGTTTTTTGTAATTTTTAGTAGAGATGGGGTTTCACCGTGTTAGCCAGGATGGTCTCGATCTCCTGACCTCGTGATCCGCCCGTCTCGGCCTCCCAAAGTGCTGGGATTACAGGCTTGAGCCAAAAAATATTTTATTAATTTATTAAAAAATAGTAAATTAATGACATGTTAAACTAAATATTCACATTTTTATTACAATTTATTTCTCAAAACAAAAATTAGTGAGAAAACTGTCATTGCTTTCTATTTTTACAAATATCTTTTGAGTCTGGCTTAAGAGATGACTGGATTCTCCTATCTGCATTTGCGTTCTAGCTGTGGTGATATCATACATGTAGCTGAGACACTCCACTGCAAATCCATGAGAATGAGAGTGAAAAAGCCAAATAATGTGTTTGCGTGTTTTTTAAATAGTTTTGATCTTATAGGCTGTCAGGGATCCCTGAGCCATATTTTGAGAACTACTGGTATAAACAATAACAAAGCCAGAATTTTAAGAACATGTGTTTTCAATAATATAACAATTTCTGACATACATACTTTTAAATGCATAATAATCTCTGAGAAGGATATTTTTTCCAATATAATCATTTGAGTCCTAGTTCTTTTCTTTCCCTGGATGCTTTGTCTTTACAGATAATTCAGAGCCAGGAAATTCTAAATTTAAAACAAAGAACAAGGACTCCAGCCTATCTAGTGTCAGGAAGAACAGTCAATGAGAACACCACTTTGTGTGCATACACCAAACAACTCCAGTACAGTATATGAAAATAGTTTTAATCTCCTGATTAAGGTAAATTCAACACTAAATGTTCTCTTTTTGTACCGTCAGTTCTAAGAAATAAGATCCTAGTCGGGCGTTGCCAGATGGGGAGATGAGAGATTACTCCAAGCTCGTGGCCTTTGGGGTGCCTTAAAGATAGAGTGACAGACCTCCATATTAAGACCAGTCAGAGGCAGGAAAGGTCCTCTTTGTCTGGAATACCAACACTTTGAGGCTATGCCAGCTTCTCAGAACAGATCTAGCTCTGACGTTGTGAAACAGAATAAAATCTGAGTGCTGGCTCCATATTCCCCATTCAGTGAGAAAGGTATTAATGTCTTGTCACTTGTCATCAGTTGGGAAATACTCAAACACAGCATTAGTTAATGAACCAATTTAGAATGTAATGGCCTATTCCTAGGTATGGCATAAACTAAGCAAATGACAGGGCAGTCACCATCACTCACTTCATCACTCTTCTTTATGAAATAATGTGCCTTTCCTTCCTCCCTCTCTTCTTTATTCTTACCTTTGTCCTTTTCTCAAATACTTAAATTGTACCCATCATGAATGAGGTACTGTAGCAGATTCCAGCTCATATTTATCTGGCTGCCAAATCTGGTTTCTCTTTTTTTCCATTTTTTATTTTTGGAGACAGGGTCTCACTCTTTTGCCCAGGCTGGAGCGCAGTGGCACTATCACAGCATACGGCAGCCTCAACCTCCCGGGCTCAGGTGATTCCCCCATGTTTGCCTCCTGAGTAGCTGGGACTACAGGCGTGCACCACCATACCTGGCTAATTTTTTGTATTTTTATTAGAGGCTGGTCTTGAATTCCTGGGCTCACGTGATCCACCCTCCTCAGCCACCCAAAGTGCTAGGATTACAGACGTGAGTCACCACGCCAGGCCTGTTTATTTTTAATTACTAAATGTTTTTTCTTCTAAAATAAAAGGAAAGTATGTCCTTTATAGAAAAATTAAAGTTAGAGTAAAGTAGAAACAAGTCCATCATAATTGCCCATAACCAATCTCTAGGAGGCCATTTAAATAATTTATCCTGGATTTGCTCCTGTATTCTTATCCATTGGAGATTTACATACTTGAGATATATATGCACGCAATTTTGTATCCTTGTTTGCTTAACATTGTATCATAAGCACTTTCAACGTCATTAAAAGTCCATCATAAACATAATTTTAATACCCAAAGTTGGTGATAAATATCTCAGTGCAGGAATCTTCCTTCTTTATTTCAGATTTCCTTAGGATAAATTGCTTCTTAGAAGTGGAATTACTGTGGGCAATGGGAAGAGTACATTTTAGAACGTTCCTTGACACACTGACAAATTGCTTTCCAGCAGTGTAGCAAAATCACACCACCAGATAAGAGGGCTGATTTCATTGGACCCTCACCAATAATGAAGAGATGTTTATTGATAAGCAACATCTGTTAATATTACTGGTAAGGGGGAAAAAAACCCTATCTTTTAAAAAAGTCTGGAGTTGGTTTAGTCTGAGACAGTACGGCTGCGGCGTTTTGGTCTTTCAGATAAGTTCTTCTGCCAGCGCTGCAGATTTCAGTGTATCCTGGCATGAGAGGCTCCACCTCCACCTGCTGCCACTGTCCTCTTGGAGCTAAAAGATACCTACTTACAGATAATATTGTGAAATTATAAGAATTTCAGCATAAGAAGATGGTTGTTGCATATAATCTTCCTGGCACCAAATAAATCTGTTTTAGAAACTTGGAAGAGAAACTGACCTAGAACAAGCTCATCTTGAAGGGGAAGTTAAGAACCCTACTTCATTTGTGTGAGTCCTGGGACCACGTCGAACTGGCTAAAAATGTCACTTGCAAGTACCATACAGAAAACAGAAATGTCACTTTGGCGGATTATAAGTTTGGACCACTTTTCATAAGACTGTGTTATGACTCGAATCTTGAGGAATTTGCAATGGAGCTCATGAAAGATGAGCATTTACAAGGGTTCTCAGACTCCACACAATTTACTATTTTGATGGATATGTTATTTACCAAAAGCAAATATATAAGTGCTTTGAAAATATTGACAGAGATGAAAAACCCAGATGGGAAGTTCACCAGTATACCTATGTTCTTGCTTTTGCAATTGGCTACAAAATGAATAGCTCTCAATCTTTCAAAGTCTGTACTACATTAAGAAATGAGGCCCCAATCAAAAGAGTTCTCTCCAGGAGAGCATCCTGTTTCCTGTGGCATTAGAACCAGGTGGCAAAAGCTATGCCCATTTTTTTCTCACATCATGAATCCAGAAAGCATAAAGTTTACTAATTTAGATATGATAATCCATATCCAGTCAAATATGTTAGCAACTGTGATAGAGATAACAAAGGGTGTTGCAGAAGGAAATGTATCAAGATTCGTTGAAAGACCTGAGTTCTCAGAGGAACTGCTGGCCAAAGTGAGGAAAAAAGGGAAAGATGCGCTCGTCTTTGTGGCCAGATATCATGAGATGTATGGAAAACTGCATGTCGTTGTCCAGGTCACCACTTACACTTTGGATCCTCTGCCTTGCGACATCCCTTTAAAAATGCAAGGGACGGGAAATCCCACATGTTGCCGTAAAACAACAGGATGGTCACCAGTTAGACCTTCACCCTCTCTGCTAGTCCCTGCTGGCTGAGGAAATCCTAGTTTCAGTCCACCCGTGGGTATGAAGGACCTGCTTCTAGTGAGTTATTGGCTTCCCTAAGAAACAGGCATCACACTTCACCAGACACTACAGTGACACTCGATTTCCTCCCTAAAATCACTGAATGGTGGCATGCTGCTCTCTGAGAAGTTATGTCGTGTCACTGTGAAGATCTAGATGCAAGCACAGAAAGCTTAGCTCCTTCAGAAAGCAGGCTTCCCCTGTGCACACTATTGAGGATCCTTGAAGGAATATGGTCACTGTCTCCAGTCCAGCTTCCAGTACTGGAGTGGAACCCCGTAGGCACCATCAGGAATGAATTTCACTACAAGTGTGGTCAACTCTGATTTGCAAGGGAGTAATTACTTGCAAATTATACCCTTGCTGAATTCAGGAGTTCCAAAACCCTATTCTACCATATCAGAAAATAGCCCAGGATTTCCTCACTGCTCTGCCGTCATTTTCTCATCTGCAAAATAATAGTGCTTATGTGTATTTGCATATATATTTGAAATCTTCATTCAAGGTTTAGTAGGGTAGAATTTTCTCAAAAATAAGAGAAATAAAGGTTCTGGAGCAAAAAAAAAAATCTGGATTTTAAATTACTACTGAGATTGAATCTTTAAAAATGCAAGTAAAACTATAGGTAACTTAAAACTTCTCTAAGATAAATGTTGTATAAATACACTGGTGCTTGCTCTTCATTAACTCAACTAATAAAAGGGAAATAGCTTAAATCATACGTAAAGTTGCTATATCAGAGTTCTTGGTCGCAACACTGAAATCATTTCTGGCTGACTGAACCAGAAGACAAATATATTGGAAAGTCATTAAGTAGCATACCAAAGGGACAGGAAGTTCGGCAAATCAGGCTCCTTCCACAGGAAGGGAAGCTTAGCAGCTGAAATTAGAACAGGTGGGTCATCACACCATTCAAACAGCTCACTGAGGACACCACTGGCATTGCCACAGTGTCACCTCTGGCACTACCGTCTCTGAACACAAAACCCACTTCACAGATAATGGAGACATTTCTAAAATGTTTCTTCTTGAAACACATAATCCAGACTCAAATAACGGTACAGGAGTCTCTGAGGCTGGTGTAGGGTCACAAAATGATACTCTAGCTGCCAGGGAGCGGGAGACGGTGGGTATTGGGCCATTTTGGCTTTTATATAAATTTGGATGCCAGATAGCAAGACCAGGATCAATGACCGCTCTAAACACGTATGTGGAATTTTTTGTTTCATAATGCTTTTTAGGAATCTGGCTAACCTTCTTAATTATCACTGAATTTTAAATTGTCCAGGAGATCATGAGATTATCTGGTCCAATACTGCAAACTCAAATGCCTACCATATTCTCAAATGTCAGTGAGGTGGGGGTGTATGGGAGTGGTGGGGACTGTGGAAAACTGAAGAGTGTCTTCACAGTCTAAAGGGGACACCCGCTATTCAGCTCCAGCTGATGGCTGCTAGAACTCGCCTTGGACCAAATATCTGATGTTACAATTTTACAGAAAATGTGAAAAGTCTGAATTTCTGTGAAATCTCCTAACTTCAACATTTGGAACCAACTTCAAACTAAGAAAAACAACACTGTTGCTTCTTAAAAATCAAGGCTGCAGGCTGCCTCCAACAATCAAACCTCCTCATTTAAAAGAAAAGAATTCAGGAAGATGAAGCTTAAGAAGGTGAAATGCCTGAGACCAAACAACTCAGTTGGTGGCTGAGCCAGGGCTAGAATTTTGGTTTCCAGAGGAAAGACTAACTAAGAAAAGCCAGTGTTTTCCCACCCCACTCTGCAGCCATTTCTCTCATTTGGAGGTAAGCTCCCAACCAAGCTCAAGAAAAGCGACTCTATTTCAACCAGCAGCCGCAACCTTCATAAAATGTTTATCAATTAATAGAAACTGTCGAGCCAATAGAAACAGCCTTCAGTATTGGATCAGAGTTAAAATTTAAGCTTCTACTACTTTCTAGGTGATTAACCTGGGATAAATTATTTTACTTCTCTGTCTCTCGTTCAGGGAAAGAACAAAAACAAAAAATGAGTCCCTTTTATATATAGGTTGTAGCAGATGGAATAAGATCTTGTGTACCGACTGCCTAACACAGTGCCAGAACTGTAGTAAGAACACTGCATGTGATAGTACCATAATATCCAAGAGATATTCTAATAATTCGTATTTTCCAAGTACACACAAATTGGGGGTAGGGGGAAGAACTAAGGTGCTTCATGGTGGGCGTAGCCAGTTGTGGATAAATATCAAAAAGGAATTCCTGATATGAGGTATAAGTGGGATTTTCAACCAAAACCCTATCCTTCCCCAGACTCCAGTGACAGTTTAACGGTCAGCTGCATCAAGGCTTGTGTACTGTGCAGTCTTCAAAGGCACCACTCCTGTCTATCTCGGTGAAATTGATAGTGGAGCAAAAGGGACTTTAGGTGGTTCCGGGCTGGAGAGAAGACGTGCAGGATTTCAGATGCGAAAGTGGCACCCAACCGCTTCACTCTCGCTCTAGGCCATCCGCAGGGGCCCTGCTTCCTTCCACCTGCGGGCTTTTTCTGCAGAATGCGGGAAGCCGCCGCCGCCGCCGCCAGGGAGGAGGGGGCGGAGGCAGAGGCGGAGGCGGCACCCAGGGGCCGGGGCAGGGGAGGCCGGGACCATCGCAGTGACAATTTATTTTCCTGCAGCAGCGGCAGCAGGGACGGCTGCTGAAGGTTCGGGGTCGGCGCGTGGGTTTGCGAGGAAGCTGTTCATCCCCTGCGCTGAGGTGTCCGACAGTGAGGAGGAGAGCGACGCACGGAGCCCGCGCGAGTGGAACCAGCAACGCTCCATCGGTCGGCACAGGAGAAGGGGGAGGAGGCACGGCCGAGGCAAACGAGCGGACGCCTAGTCGCCGGGTGCCGGTATCACCCCGCTGCAACGCCTTCCAGAAAAAGCCACTGCGGCCCGGGTTGCAGCGGCCGGACGGATGCCAAGGCCACACGGCAGGCGCGGGGGCAGCCGTCGCAGTCGCCGTCCCACGCGCGCTGCGGACACCCAGGGTTGCTGGTGAGTAGCGGCGCGCGCGCTTGAGTGAGAGCGCGCACCGGACGGGGAAGTACGCACGGCGAGTGCGTGTGCCTCGTGGCCTGGCGCGCGCCGGCCCTTCCGCTGGCAGCGTCCGGTCCCGGGCTGGCTCCGGGGGAGGAAAAAGGCACTTTGGCGGCTGATCGCTTCCTTCCTGCCAGTCCTGCGATCGGCCGCCTCCATCGGCGCCGCCTGCATGCGCCTCTCCGCGGGGCCCTCGGGGTTAGTTTCACCTTGATAGGGAGGCAGGAAGCCCTGGCTGCTGGTGGCGGGGCGGGACTCTGGCCTGACCTATACGTGGGTGCGCCTGTTTTTCTGGTTCAGCCCTGGGTTGCAGCCCTGGAGATGATGTCGACCTTGGGAGAGAGCACTGCACTGTCGTCTCTAGCGGCGCGGTGTGGAGGAGGGAAGGGCGAGGGTTAGAAAAACGGACCTTTACCCTGGCCGAGCAGGTGCCATGCCTTTCCAGATGATGTTACTTTTGTGCCGTTTATGAGCGACTAAGACATTGCGCCGCACCTGAATAACTTAAAGCCTTCACCTAAAGCCCCCAGTGAGATGCACAAAGAAATGGAATGTCTCCAAAACATATTTTTTTTCAGAACTTTCTCTAAAACAACTCACGCTGCTGATACCCCCAGAGCCGAAGGTGCCATAATTGCTGAAGTTTAAAAGAAAATTTATACAAGGAATAAGTAATTCAGGAAACGGAACCCAATCTAGAGGTTTAAAAAAAAAAAAAATTCAAGTGCCTGGGAAGTGGGGTGGGGTGGCCTGCTTCCTGGAAATCTGTGTTCGGTAGTAAGTAAAAAAGACAGCTTTCAAAGTAAGCCCCAGTGAGCACACTGCTTTCCAAACATCCTGCTCATTACTGAGAATAACATGAAGTCCTGGATTTTAAGCTATTTCCGAAGACATAGTAGGTATCACTAGGATGCCGGTTTATGGTCTCATGATTTAAGGCCCTGTCAAGGTCATTAACGTAGATTTGTTCCAGCTGATAAATTATACCTGAATGTTTGATTGTCCGTGTCAATATTTTTGAGGGTGGATTTTGACGGTTGTTTTACACAGAAATTAAGCCACCGTGTTTTGTTTTTATCCCGACCTTGTTTCCATTGGAAATTTTGTGTTTTCAGGATGGATGCTACATTGTATTTCAAAAATATACTCTGCCACTGGATTATAGTGGGCATTGTGTAACTACACTGTACATATCTTTATTTTTAATACAAGTTAATGTCGCTGAGCAGTAGTCTCTTTTTGTTTACCATTTGCACCATGAGAGCTTCTCCATTCAAAGCGTGAAATGTTATTGGAATCTACCTGGAAAATGAATTGGCTGATTGTTTTCTGTTCAGAAACGCATACAGCAAATTGCCACTGAGAATCTACTTTTGCATATACTTTGGCTGTAATTTATGTAGCAACTGGGTCTTGGGAATTTCAAGAAGAAACTTGTTTTCTTATCCCCACCTGTAAAGTAAACACCAAAATTTAAATTATAAGGCAGATAACCTAAGTCCTTTACCCCTATCTCAGCCTTCAAGGCCTGTTTCTTGGTACTCTTTCCCTGTTTCATAGGAGTCTTACAGTTTGTGGGAGGCTTGAAGGGAGTAATGAGGGACCTGTTTCCTAAGGATGTCCTCAGTAGAGAGATTTGCTTCTGGAGGAGAGAGTGTCTTTGGGGTTGGTTCCTAAGAAGGACTGATAAAAATAGTTATAAAGAATTGTTAATAATAGTTCCCTCTTCTTACTTTCAGCACATAAGACTTAATTAACACCATTTGATCATTTCCTTCCTTTAGGACCCTTCCCAGCTGTAAGAATTTACTGCTACAATCCAAGAAATGAGATTACATTTTACAAGAAAAGAAGGCTGATAATTCTTGCCCAAAACATGAGAAGTAGAAGGAATGTGAGAGAAAATAATGTAGATTCCGTCCAGGAAGTGCTAGGTGCTTTCCTGGTGGGTACATTTACCAATTAGAGACATTTTAATTAATCTACCAGATTTACGATTCTGTCTACTACTAACATCTTTTTCTTGACCTTATGAAAGATTTATAGATGGCTTCAACTGAAACTACAGGAAATGACTCATGGTTATCCCTGAAGATATTAGAGCCAGCTTTCCATTCCTTAGGGCTGATGCATAGCAGCTCTTTGATAAATATTTGCTAAATAAATGAAAAATTTTAGAATGTCTTCCTAACCAAACTACATCACCTCTTTTGCTATTGATTTTTTAAATCATAACTTTATATGAGTCACCAAACATTCCATCAAATTGAATCCCAGTTCATATAATCAACTAAGAAGGCCAACATCCTCAATTGAAGAAACAATAATAAAATCAAAACAAAACAAAAACAAACAAAACTCAAAAACAAAACAAAAACAAACAAAAAATACTATTGGTACCTGTTGACTTGCTTATTCCAGCTATCTGAACATGTGAACTGTCCAGTTGAACGTGTGAATGTACATTCAGAAATCCTG
This sequence comes from Theropithecus gelada, assembly GCF_003255815.1. Classification (NCBI taxonomy): domain Eukaryota; kingdom Metazoa; phylum Chordata; class Mammalia; order Primates; family Cercopithecidae; genus Theropithecus; species Theropithecus gelada. Next base: position 85,380,177 of record NC_037677.1, read on the forward strand.
AGTTGACATCAGAATGTTCAACTCAGGAATAATCTGGATGTAGCTACATCTGGATGTGGCTTTTGTCAGAAATTATTTGCATTTCTAAGCAAATCAGATTAACTTCTAGTACAATCTTGCATCTCTGCATGTCAAGTGGACAGGCCAGTGTAACATTTGGCATATTGCTGAGTCTTCAAAACACATATTGTTTGATTCTCTAACTTTTAAATTAAATCCATATTATTTTTTCTATTGATGTGGTTGGTTTAGAGACATTAAATTAGACTGGTGGTTACTTAGTAACTTGTGTTTGGTGGTTACTTAGTAACTTGTGTTTATTAAAAGAAGCCCATTGATATAAACACCAGTACTTCTTATGTCTTGATTTGCTCTAGTTAACCTTTCAAGGTACTCTTTTGGAAATGGGTCCATTGTCTTGAATATTAAGGACGTTATGACTCCTTTTTTTTGTTTGTTTTAATTCTGACTTTCCATCTCCCATCATTAGAAAGTCTCCCAGTTATTCAGGTTCCAGTTTCAGGATGACAGATTAGAAAGCTATCTGAAATTTACCTGGATATTAACTTTCTAGTGGATAATAATAATGCAAATCTTATTCTTGAAATTCTTCCTTTTATATCCTTCTCTGATCAAGCTTGTTTCATTCTGAACAAAAGTAAAATAAGATTCTCAATTTATTTTTTAAAATTGGGCTATGTCCAAAGATAAATACATAGAAGTAAAATATTATGTAAAATAAAAAACTGCTTATCACTGTTCTGAAGTAGCACAAACACTGCTATTCTCTGCATAATGAAACGTGGCCATTCCTATCAAGTATTTATTTGATAAGTAGGCTCTTGAGCACTTGAACAGGAGTTAAAAGCAGGTTTCCTCCATGTCGTATTAAGGCCCTTGAAAGCTGGGGGAGGAATTTTGATTTGAGGTGGTAGCCAATTGTAGGTTCCTTGAAAGGGAGCAGGTGCGAAAAGCATCTTGTCAGAAGAACTCTTTGGCAGTTGGGTGGAGAGTGGATTAGTATTAGCGAGTGGAGGCGACAATCCAGTGTCTGATGGTGACAGCCTGATCTCAGATCCCATTGCGATGGAGAAAAGAAAACCTCAGGCAGATATCAGGATTCTTTGTTTTATGTGAAAGAGATCGAAAACCTGTGGCACAAGTGTGATCACTAATACCTTCCACACCCACAGGGACATCACCAGTGGATTGCAGCATTCTTTCCTGTGGAGCCCTGGTGTAACCTCAGAATCTTGCGAACGTTTGACAAATATTTATTAATAGCTGTTCGTTATTGAAGATGTGTTATATGCCAGGCACTGTACTGCTTTAACACAAGTTTATCTCAATGGTGATGGAGTGGTTGGAAACAGGATTTTTTCCCCCCACTTTCTAGTTGTGTATCCTTGGACAAGTTACTGACTTCTGTGAGTCTCAGTTTCCTTGCTTTTCAATTGAAACATTAGTTTCTATCTCAGAAGGTTTTAGGGAGGGTTAAATAAATAGCTGTAAATACAAAGTGTTTAGAACAATGTCTGGCACAAAATTAAGTGCTATATGTGTTCGTTGTTATTCTTGTTATTATTCTTTAAATAACCTTATGCCTAAGTACCATTTTGCAGATTTAAAAAATGGATGTACAGAGGAGCTATGTGAATTGCTCAGCATCATAGGCTGGTAAATGGTAGAGCTGGCCATCAAACCCAGGCAGTATGACTCCAACACCTCTTGTCCTGACTTGTATGGATCCCTGTCTCCTCTACTGCATACCGGGTGCTGGGGATACTGATTGGAGCAAGAAAAGTAGGGGCTTGTCCTCATAGAGCTTCAGTGTTCCAATCCTCTCCAATGTAGATCTGTCATCTCCAATGTAGAATTAGTAGCCGGATTATAACTGTTTTTCCTTGATGTTTTGGTATTTTGTAGGTAATGTTTTTATTAAGTTCTTTATTAAGAAGTGCTCCAATTTGTGTTTTCATATATGCTTTAAAAATGGATTATTTTCTGGATCTTTACCCTAACACAGTTGGCATATACAATACTCATGTCTCTCCTTATACTCAAGGTTTCTTATGTCTCCCTCATATAATGTGTCAGATTCTGGGGCAAGTTTTAGTATTCTGAAAAGCTTATATGCCATCCACTTACCTCCACACTCCCAGAGTCTTAGATATCTCCCATTGTAAGCTGTGGTGGAGTGAGAATGACATTTCTAACCATCTTTTAATTCAGCGTATTCAGAATATTTTATAGAGTAATGGCAAAGCAAGTTTTAGTTGTTCTTTGACTTGTTGAAGTAATTATGTCTAGTTATAAGAAGCCACATTTTATTTATAGGTGGGAAGACTCCTGTAGCAGTGAAGACTAAGCAATTCTTAACTCCTTCAGAGCTTTAGGATGGAATCTGCCATCACTGACTCCCGTATATTGACTTTATTGCATTAATTCTTATAAACGTTTGTTCTTATAACTCTCAGAAATCTATAGCTAGTATTGTTTTTTTCTAAGTAGGTGAAACTTTTTCTTGGTCTTGTATAAAGTTGAATTTGCCTCCAGCAAAGAATCATTGAGTATAAGGAGAGATATATGTGTTGTGTATGCCAACAGTGTTAGGCAAAACAAAAACAAAATAATCAATTTTTTAAAGCATATGTGAAAACGCAAATTGGAACACTTTTTAATAAAGAACTTAATAAAAGCATTGCTTACAAAATACCAAAATACAAAATACCAAAAATTGCTTACAGAATACCAAATTTCCAGTCAAGGAAAACTAGCAATCCTCTGGGTACTAATTTTACATTGAAGATGATAAATTTACTTTGAGATTTACTTTGGAGATGGTTGGACCCCTGTAGTGCCATGAGGGCAAGCCCCCACTTTTCTTGCTCCAGTCGCTATCCTCGGTACCCAGCATGCAAGTATAAAACACTAATAATTTTGTTGATGGAAATTTTGAAATCTCACTGTCAAAAATATACTCTGCATCCTTTAATTTACCTTTTTGTGTAAATTACACATTATATTATTTGGCAAAAGTTCAATTCTTTTTAAAGAAACATTTTAAATTTCATGAGTCTAAATCTGATTAAAGATGAAAGAATCTGAGATTTGGTGAATTTGGCTCTTTGTTTTTTAAACTGTTGCGATACTTAGGTTTCAGTGGCATCACAGTAACTGAACCAGATTCAGCAAAAGCTCATGCAAGAGATAACTGTTAAGAGGCCCATCAGGAGTTATTCATTTTAATTGTGTGATTTGATGCTTCTCTGGGTTAATTTAGAAACAGGAAGCCAATGATGACTCATTTTTAACCCTTTCTAGCTCCCTGTGAACCCTGCCTGCCTGTTTTGCATTTGCCTGTGTTCAGAGACAGGCTCAGCTGCAGGTTCACTTTGAGAGTGTTACATTTCAAACTTGCCTGGCTAGTGCACTCATCAGCTATGCACGTTTAATTAAAAGTGTAGGAAAAACTATAGCCAGGAATGATGATTATGGCTAAATTTGGCTCATCTAAGGACCCTGTGATTCTATTTATCCTGTCACTACAACTATCATTTAACACTAGAAATACAGAGAAGTCGTTCTGCCTTTGGGCCCATGCTTCGGTCTTCTGGTGGGTTGACTCTGGCTTTTTTCCCAATCTGTTCTGTCCTTGAAAGGTTGGTTTATAAATTGTTCCACAAGATAAGTTTTCTTTAACTATAGGAACAAATGGACATGGTGGATGGAACGAGATTGGGAAAGAGAGGCCTGAAATATGCCCTTCCTATGCTAATGTTGCCATTAACCTGGGCAAAGAAACTGCTTACTTAATCTATAAAGTAAGCTAAATAAATTAATTAATAAATAAGATGAAAATCACTCAAAATCATTGGTGGGTGTAGAACTTTTTTTTTCAATTCATGAAAAATTCAATAAATTAAAATGTGGATCTTGAAAGAAATATAACTATCATATTCTTATGGCACACTTAGTTATTTTTCTTTTGTCAAATATAATATTATTGAATAACTTAGGTAACTAGGGCAGTGATTCTCAAACTAGGCTCAAAATAAGAAAATGTCCCCCATCCCACCCCTAGAGATGATTATTCAAAAGATTTGGGTAGAGCCTGACAGCCTTCCTTTTTATCTTTTTAAAACAAGGGTCTTGCTCTGTCACCCAGGCAGGAATGCAATGGTGTGATCATAGCTCACTGCAGCCTTGACCTCATGGGTTCAAGTGATCCTCCCACCTCAGCCTTCTAAGTAGCTGGGACTACAGGTGTGTGCTGCCACACCTAACTATTTTTTTTAAATATTTTTTTTGTAGAGATGAGGTTTTACTGTGTTGCCCAGGCTGATCTTGAGTTTCTGGGCTCAAGTGATCTTTCCACCTTAACCATTCAGAGTACTGGGACCATAGGCGTGAACCACCGTGCCCAGCAGCCTTCCTTTTAGCAATCTTCTCAGGAGATTCTGATGTAGGTGCTCAGTAAACCACCCTTTTGAGAAGAATCTACTTAAGAGCTAAATCTAATCTTATATTCAAATTCTTTCTTCTACTTTTATGTTTTGAGCATTTGTTCCTCCTGATTTCAATAGACATTTTCATGTAATAACATATATGTCAGTGCTGCCTTGGAGTTCTCATGAAGGTACGATATATTGCCTTTCCTAGTCTTGATATGATCTATCTTTTGATGGGTGGAATCAAGATACCACAGGGTTGGTGGGAATTTTTAGAGATAATGTACATTCTTCTGAGTGGCAGATATTTGGATAGGGCAGAGATGGTTCTGATCAAAGGAATGTAAGAGAAGACATATTCTTACATAAGTAGTGGAAGACACAGAGAAGGGGAAAGGCTCAGATAACAGAGGCCACTGAAGGGCTGACGAGGGTTTAGACCTCTTCTGGCAGGCACTGGGTTGCTGCAGTGCAGTTTTTGAACAGGGGACTAACTGGATGCAAACAAGTGCACACCTGAGCTAGATACACACAGTACCTGGTCCAGAAACAAAGGATCAAGGAGCAGGTGGGTGAAGCAGGCTGGTTTGTCACCATAAAGGCAGAAAGAAACAAGGGTGAGGACTTGGGGCCCAGAATTTGGTAGGACTGATTTTCAAGGGTTTATGCAGTAGGGTTCTCCAACTCTGTATTCCTGAAGGTCTATAGCTTTTTGGTAAATTGCTTTTTTCTGCTATTGATGTTATGGTGTGTACATTAAGACCACCCAGCTCAGCCTCACGCCAGGATTTAGGAAGTCCTTGAATAATTGCTACAACTACCAGTACCTTAATATTGTGAGGCAAGGAAACCTCAATTATTCTTAACTTTGGGCCAGAGAAATAGACTCAGAGAGTTAAGTAATTTACCAGAATTTACACATGTAGAAATTGGCAGGGCTAGGATTCAAATTCAGGGCAACCTATTCAAAACTTGTAGGTTTTTAAAAAAAGTATAATTTGATTACAAAGTGATACATACTTATAACAAATTGGATAGCAACGAACAAATAAAAAGTGAAAGTCCCTCATAATCCCACCCTTGAGAGAACAGCTGAAAAAAATTCAGTAAATGTTGTTCCAGACTTGTTTCTTGAAAAATTCCAGTATACGTAATGAATACATGTGCATTCATATTATAAGGGTGGAGCTATGTTTTATATGTTATTCCATAGCTAGCTGTTTTCACTTAATGCTGTAACTTGGGTGACATCCTGGTTCAGTACAAACAGATACAAGTCATTTCTAACAGCTTCATATGCTATAGAGGTTATTTATTGTAAATATTCCTCTTTTGATGGCTATTTATTTTTATTTCCAAAATTTTAATATTTTAAAACCATGCTGCAGGTGTGTGTGTATATATTAAATGGTCAGGGAAATCTATGGGGAGATCTTAGAATTGGAATTGCTTAGTCAACATGAGTGCATATTATTTTAAAACTTGACAATTTTTTCAATCCTCATCCATACTGAGTTGGACAAATCATGTAAATTTTATCAAATACCTTAAATACCTGGCTTAAATTCAGTTTCTTAATTACTAGTGAATTTAGATGTTTATTTCTTGTGACTTAACTGTTTATATTTCTCTTATTACTTGCTCATGTCACTTGCCCATTTTACTCAACTCTTTCTTACTGTTATGCAAATGATTCCTATAGTTTAGAGATAATAGATATTATAGCTGTCAGTGGTGCAAACTTTTTTATTCTTGTTGAAAAGATTTTTAAAAGTACTATTCAAGCATTTACAAAATATTTTATTTAAAAATAATTTTAGACTTTCAAAAGATTTTGGAAATAGTACACAAAGCTTTTATACAAACTTTACCCATATTCCTCAAATATTAACACCTTGCAAAACCACAGTAGTTGTCAAAACCAGTAAATTAACACTGATACAGTACTATTGTCTAATCTGCAGATCTTATTCAAGTTTCACCGAAGTCCTTCTGGACAAGGATCCTGTCGGGGATCATGCATTGAATTCATTTGTTATGCCTCCTTAGTCTCTTTTATCTGCAACAGTTCCTAAGTCTTTCTGTCTTTCATGATCTTGACACTTTTTAAGAGCACTGGCTGATTGTTTCGTAGAAAATACCTTGATTTGGGTTTATTTGATGTTTCTTCATGAGTATGTAATCAAGAGAGTGACCTAGTCTGATGATGGTCAAAAATAAGTTGCCTGAAAAAGAGATGCTTAAGCTAACACTGCAAAGATGGGTAGAAAGTGGAAGTGTGAACTGAGGATGGAGTGCCTTTGCATTGACTTTGCATAGTGCATCTCAGCAACTGAAAGAAGCCAGTGGAGGAGGTGGTGTGAAAGAAGGCTCTAAGGAGGCAGTCTGGTCAGACCCAGCTTTGTGGGACTCATTAAGGATATAGGATATTAACAACAATAGAACATCATTCAAGTGCTTTAAGCAAAGGAATGGCAATATCTGAATCAGATTTTTTAAAGATCACCACAGGTAGTTTCTTCGCCAGGTAGAATTAATCGAAGGGGAGCAAGACAGAAACAAATACAACAATTAGAAGGCAATTCTAGCAATGCAGGCAGAGAAAAGGGTGGGGTGTACATTAAAGAGCCTCCCTGCAAAGATGGTGAAAACCTGCAGTTTTGAGAGATGCTTTGGAAGGCGAATCTGAATCTGCACATTCAGATGGTAGAATGGATGTGGGGTTAAGGGAAAGGGTAGGTGCAGGATTGCTAATATCAGAGTTTGCCAGATTTTGTGTAAATGACTGGATGTTGGTACCATCCATGGAGATGAAAGAGACAATTCTTCACCTTCTGATAGTGAAGTCAGAAGCATCACCATCTCCAATTCATTTAGATGTCAACATTTACAATATCTTTGCTTATTTATGCTCCTGTATCTCGTTACAGCCACTTAGCTTCCAAGTTCTATGGCTTTTCCTCAGAATCTTCCCCAATAACTGTTTGTCCCTCTCCATTTCTTTCATTGCTCTTCAGTTTGGACAAGGGTTTCCTCATTCCAGTGTTGCATACTTGCTTCCTCTCTGGGCTACCAATTCCTCTCTTCTCTGTAACTTTATCCATCGCTTCCAGAGTATTTGCATTTAATAATTATGTACTAAGTGCCTCGTTAGGGCAGATCACCTTGTTGGGAAGAGTTGGGAATTAAGTAAGTTAAGTATATTTTAGATAACTGGAGTCAATTCCCAGTTATAATTGAGGCAGAAGGAAAAAGGCCATTCTGCCTAGCGGTCAAGAAAGGTCCATATTCTTCTTTCACTCCTTACATAAAAATAAATTCCACACGGATCAAACATATTTATCCAAAAATGGCTAACCACAGAAGTACCAGAAGAAAAGATTGGTAGACATATTTATTTCAAGACCTTTTAAAGAATGTTGAGAAACCTAGATACCATAAAGAAAATAGGTCCACTTGAAAGCTTAAATTTTAAAAATTCTATGTAAAAATTAAACAACTTTCAAGCACGAATGTCAACTGAACTAATAATTATAGAAGGAATAATGGAAATAGAAAAATGGCCACTTTCAAACACCACAATAATTGTCTCGGGGAAAAAAATCTTTGGATGCTAAAATTAGTGGGCAATGGCATATTTGCATAGTCTCCCTACAAGATACTTTTCAATTGTAAAGAGAAAAATAGTATCGGGGAGAACCTGACAGATATAACTTAAACAAATATCAAGATTAACATCATTAATAATTGAACAAATCAATAACATATGTCTCCTGATACATTATGAAGGATACACCATCACTTATAAGGTATTTTTGCCAAAAAAAATGCATAACTCTCATTGTTTTCTGTATTTCATCTTTGTCACAGTTACCACAATCTTTATTAGATAATTGTGTACATAATTGTTTGTTATTTTTACACCTTTCTGCCCCATTCCTGGCCCCTAGCAGAATGTAAGGTCCATAAAAGCACAAAGTAGGGGCTTTATAAGTAACATTGAATAAATGAATGAATGAATAAATTTATTTGGAGCTATCAATATTCACAGGAAAGATCCATCTAGCCTTGGACTGTATCGAATGAAAAATCACAGTTGGGTGTCCTGGTGGAAATGGATGGAGGACATTTGAAGGTACAATGCTAAAGCTCAAATTAAGCCGAAGCCACAATTAAAAAAAAAAAAAAAGTGTCTTGTAGAATAACGATACATCAAGAGAAAAAGATGGAATATTAATATTTGAGATGCAGGGTGAGGGAGGAGAAAGGAAACACCTCCACTTCAGAGAGGCCAAGGCAGGAGTTGATTTTAAATAGGGAATGTTCAGCAGCTCAGGGCCAGGTGCTTCGTGGGGGTTTGTAACTGTTTAATGCAGTGAGTCTCAAGTTTTAGTGTGCATAAAAACATCCTGGGCTGCTTGACAAAAACTAGAGATCCCTGGGGCACCCTTCCCAGAAATTTTGATTCAGTGGGGCCTAGAAATCTGTGGGGTTTGTGTGTGTGTGTCTGCGTGCGTGTGTGTGTGTGTGTGTTTGTGTGTGTGTGTGTGTGGCCAGCACACCTCTCCTCCACCAAGGCATTGTAATGCAGGCAGGTTATCCAGGAAGCACTCCCAGAGGGAACTTGGCATCAAAATCGGGGGGATGTCAGCTCTAGGGTAGGAAGGTAGGAAGCGGATGAGTGGTGAGCAAATAGGAACAGCAGATGACCACTTGCTAACAACTTTGCCAGAATAAGGAGCTCTTCAAGAAAACTCTTTAAAATGGATTGCCAGGGAAAGTTAAGAAGGAAACTGTCTTTTCTGCTTCTGCCTGCTGCATCGAAGAGATTGTCCAGTGCACAGCCAAACATATGAATACAGCCTCCATTGGGACATGTTAAACAGTTAAGATTCTTATGGTTGGAGAACAGTGGAGACGCAGTGAATGAGAAGTACTTCAGGATAGCCCTCTTTTGCTTTTGAATAATAGTGCTGGACTCAGTTCATTTGGTTGAACTACTGTCCTTAAGAAAGTTATGAAACTTAAATAAAATTGATTAATAATGCCGAAGGACTAACTCCATTTCTGAGCTTTCAGGCAACTGGCAGGCAGGAAAATGATGCTATTTAAAACATTTATTTGTGACTCATTATACTTCATTGAACTAAGTATTTTTTGGATAGTATTTTCTTAAAAGCAAATTGCAATAAAAAAGGAAGTATATTAAAATGTACATTAAAGTTTAGTGCCTTATGGGTAGCTTATCTTTAGAAATGCATTATTTCCAAGAATTTTAAGTATTTTAGCAGGAGGAGAGCACAGTTAGCAAGTTCATATGAATTTATGGTGAAAAAATACCTGTGTACAAATGTGAATCTCCAGCACCTCAAATTCATTTGCCAAGTGTTTTGTGATGCATATTAATTGAATCATCACATTTAGAAAAGAATCTAAAATGAGTACAATGATGAGCATATGAAATGCCTTTTATATACCACAAAAATGTAGAATTTATATTAAAAACCAGCAAATATTTTGAATTGAACTGTGTCTAGATAGAATAATTATGGATTTGAATTTCTTAACTACATATACCATGTAGTCAGTCCACAGACACGAAGTCATTCTGACGATGAAAAAAGTGAAGGGGGCTGGGCACGGTGGCTCACGCCTGTAATCCCAGCACTTTGGGAGGCTGAGGCGGGTGGATCACCTGAGGTCAGGAGTTCGAGACCAGCCTGGCCAACATAGTGAAACCCCGTCTCTACTAAAAATACAAAATTAGCCAGGCATGGTAGGCCATGCCTGTAATCCCAGCTACTTGGGAAGCTGAAAGAGGGGAATCGCTTGAACCTAGGAAGTGGAGGTTGCAGTGAGCTGAGATTGCACCATTGCTCTCCGGCCTGGGCAACAAGAGTGAAACTCCCTCTCCAGAAAGAAAAAAAAAAAAAATGAAGGGAATGAATTTCCTTTTATTTCTTTGGCAGGGAGGAGATTATGAATCAGATATTTGTAATGCTGAACTGAACACTTCATTTCCACAGTAAATTTTGTCATTCTTGTCCAAGGCCCAAGGATGTGACCTTCTCTTGGATTTTCCCGATTTCTATGAGAGGCCAGTCGTTAGTGTTGTTGTATGACTGTGAGTATGAGCTCTGGACTCCTGCGCATCTGGAGTCCCTGTTCTGTCATTTGCTTGAGTTACTTATCTCTTCTAGGCTTTAGTTTTCTTATCTGTAAAATGGAAATCACGGTCGTAATCATTTGTTGAGTGTTTACTGTCACCAAGCATTGTGCTATATGTTTTACAAGCATTATCTCACTTCACCTTCTCAGTACCTCTATTCATTAGATACAATTAGCAACCTCCTTTGCAGTTTGGGAAGCTGCAATTCTGCAGTTAGTGGTTCTTGGAGCCAGAATTTGAATTCAGATGTTCTAACCCTGGAGACTGCGTGTCTAATCCCAAGGCTCAACTGCCTCCTATTGGAAAAGGCTAACTGAGATCATGTGTGTTCATGCATCCATTAGCCAGGGAAGGAAAGTATTCTGTTAATGGTACCTGTTATTATTATATAGCCTCGTTTTTTGTTTGTTTGTTTGTTTTTGCTATCTTTTTCTATTGAAGACGACATAGTACCTCACCTGCTCAGAATTCAGCTCGCTCTTACCTAGAAGACAGTCTAGGAAAAAAACAAGTAAGATAAAAGGCTTTTTGAGCAGCAAAATTAGAAATCATGTAGCACATTCACTGTAACCAGCAGGTAGTTCACACAGAAGATCTCTCCTGATGCACACCCAGTCTACACTTTAATTCATAAATAGTCTCAAATAATTTTATCAGTGAGAGAAAATAGATTAAAGGAGGAAAAAGACCGAAGTCAAGAAGTTTAGTAAATAAGTTGCCTTTTAATTGATTTTTTCCTAAATGAATGACAGATTAAATGGAGCAAATTAGAAATGGAGGGAAGCATTGTTATTGGCAGGTACATGAAATAAAATGTTGAATTATCAAGAAAAGGTTAATGTTTCTATATTAAGGAGTAAATAATATATCTTAGAACTGTTTCCCTTCAAAAATATTTAAATCTCACAATATTTTATTATTATTGTTTACTATTTTACTATTCAGAATCACCTTTTTTGTCATGGGATTCATATAGCTAAAGATTTTCTTGTATTTCCAGAGGAATCCTATACTAATTAGGGAGCATATTACAGAATCCTAAGTGTCTTATGTAATGGCATTTTAAATCTTATATAATAACACTTTAGAAGAGAACGGTTGCAGGGTAAGATCAGCAGCCCAGCCATGTGAGCAAGGAGCCGGGCTCATCCACCCTTGGGCTCTGCCATCCTCCAGACACTGGCTGTCCTTGGGCTTGACCCTTCTAGGTTGCAAAATGGCTGCTGCCTTTTAAGACTTATGTGAAGTCACATGTTCAGCTGATGAAAAGGCATATATTCCCTAGGCTGTCTCTTTGCATTAGAGATGGAAATTTCTCACAGAATCCTCCCAACAGATTTCCCCTCAGGTCTCATTGTCCGATATTTGGTCACCTGCCAACCAGCCAAGTCCCGACTACAAGGGAGGCTGAGAAGAAAGTGACTATCTCTAGTGGGACTGGGCCCTGCTGGCGAGGAAGAAGTAGTGGTGGCTAGGGGATAGATAACTGTTGTCAAAAGCTCATTGCAAAGAGGCAAGTAATTACACATCAACCAACCATCTGATATCTGTAATATAAGTCAACTTTTAGCAGAGGTCATTAACCTCACCTCTCCAAAATTTGCTGTGAGAAAGAATCTGATTTTCTTTGAGTTTCTTCCTGCAAGCTGGGAACTATAATGGAACTTTTATGTATTACCTCATTTAAGCTTTAGTTGAATTCTTCTGGAAAGCTGTTGTTAGCCCTATTTAATAGATGAAGCTAAGGTGCACAAAAAGGTTAAATAAGCTGCTGTAACACTCCCAACTAGTGATAGAAACTGGATCCTCCCAAAGTAGTATATGGTCCCCAAACCTGAGATCTTCATGCTAAGGGCACTGAACCACTTCATCTTGGTGGCTGGATAAAAAGTTTGTATTACGCTATGCAAAATAATTATTTTATGGCCCAGTGTGTGACTTGCTTGCACTCAGAGTAGCCTAGATCTACCTCCAAGTAATTTAACACATACATCAGGAGTGGTTTATTTAATCATCTTTCCTGTAACAACTGCATTCTTGCTCATTGATCTGATAGAAACCATTCTGTTGTGACTGGTATATTTAATGTGGAATATACCTCTAAAAGTAACAGACAAGCACCTGGCACCTGGTAAATGATCATATATAGTACTTACAATTATGGGGAAAAATCCAATAAAGGCTATTTCTAATATTATGATCATTTCATTTTTATCTTATCAATATTTTAGTACAGATAATATATCATCTAGGTCACAGCATATTGCTGATTGCAGATATTACAGAAGATAAGTGTAAAAACAAATCAATGTAATCTTTGCTTTTGATGGCTGAATTTTTATTTTTATTTTTTATTTATTTTTTATTTTTTTAATCAGCATTTTTATTAATTGCTTTTTTTATTATTATTATACTTTAAGTTCTAGGGTACATGTGCATAACGTGCAGGTTTGTTACATATGTATACTTGTGCCATGTTGGTGTGCTGCACCCATCAACTCGTCATTTACATCAGGTATAACTCCCAATGCAGTTCCTCCCCCGCCCTCCCCACAATAGGACCCGGTGTGTGATGTTCCCCTTCCCCAGTCCAAGTGATCTCATTGTTCAGTTCCCACCTATGAGTGAGAACATGCGGTGTTTGGTTTTCTGTTCTTGTGATAGTTTGCTGAGAATGATGGTTTCCAGCTGCATCCATGTCCCTACAAAGGACACAAACTCATCCTTTTTTATGGCTGCATAGTATTCTATGGTGTATATGTGCCACATTTTCTTAATCCAATCTGTCACTGATGGACATTTGGGTTGATTCCAAGTCTTTGCTATTGCAAATAGTGCCGCAATAAACATACGTGTGCCTGTGTCTTTATAGCAGCATGATTTATAATCCTTTGGGTATACCCCCAGTAATGGGATGGCTGGGTCATATGGTACTTCTAGTTCTAGATCCTTGAGGAATTGCCATACTGTTTTCCATAATGGTTGAACTAGTTTACAATCCCACCAACAGTGTAAAAGTGTTCCTATTTTTCCACATCCTCTGCAGCATCTGTTGTTTCCTGACTTTTTAATGATTGCCATTCTAACTGGTGTGAGATGGTATCTCATTGTGGTTTTGATTTGCATTTCTCTGGTGGCCAGTGATGATGAGCATTTTTTCATGTGTCTGTTGGCTGTATGAATGTCTTCTTTTGAGAAATGTCTGTTCATATCCTTTGCCCACTTTTGATGGGGTTGTTTGTTTTTTTCTTGTAAATTTGTTTGAGTTCTTTGTAAGTTCTAGATATTAGCCCTTTTTCAGATGAGTAGATTGCAAAAATTTTCTCCCATTCTGTATGTTGCCTGTTCACTCTGATGGTAGTTTCTTTTGCTGTGCAGAAGCTCTTTAGTTTAATTAGATCCCATTTGTCAATTTTGGCTTTTGTTGCCGTTGCTTTTGGTGTTTTAGACATGAAGTCCTTGCCCATGCCTATGTCCTGAATGGTATTACCTAGATTTTCTTCAAGGGTTTTTATGGTGTTAGGTCTAACATTTAAGTCTCTAATCCATCTTGAATTAATTTTCGTATAAGGAGTAAGGAAAGGATCCAGTTTCAGCTTTCTACATATGGCTAGCCAATTTTTCCAGCACCATTTATTAAATAGGGAATCCTTTCCCCATTTCTTGTTTTTGTCAGGTTTGTCAAAGATCAGATGGCTGTAGATGTGTGGTATTATTTCTGAGGACTCTGTTCTGTTCCATTGGTCTATATCTCTGTTTTGATACCAGTACCTTGCTGTTTTGGTTACTGTAGCCTTGTGGTATAGTTTGAAGTCAAGTAGCATGATGCCTCCAGCTTTGTTCTTTTGGCTTAGGATTGTCTTGGCAATGCAGGCTCTATTTTGGTTCCATATGAACTTTAAAGCAGTTTTTTCCAATTCTGTGAAGAAACTCATTGGTAGCTTGATGGGGATGGCATTGAATCTATAAATTACCTTGGGCAGTATGGCCATTTTCATGATATTGATTCTTCCTATCCATGAGCATGGTATGTTCTTCCATTTGTTTGTTTCCTCTTTTATTTCACTGAGCAGTGGTTTGTAGTTCTCCTTGAGGAGGTCCTTTACATCCCTTGTAAGTTGGATTCCTAGGTATTTTATTGTCTTTGAAGCAATTGTGAATGGAAGTTCATTCATGATTTGGCTCTGTGTTTGTCTGTTACTGGTGTATAAGAATGCTTGTGATTTTTGCACATTGATTTTGTATCTTGAGACTTTGCTGAAGTTTCTTATCAGCTTAAGGAGATTTTGGGCTGAGACAATGGGGTTTTCTAAATATACAATCATGTCATCTGCAAACAGGGACAATTTGACTTCTTCTTTTCCTAACTGAGTACCCTTGATTTCTTTCTCTTGGCTGATTGTCCTAGCCAGAACTTCCAACACTATGTTGAATAGGAGTGGTGAGAGAGGGCATCCCTGTCTTGTACCAGTTTTCAAAGGGAATTTTTCCAGTTTTTGCCCATTCAGTATGATATTGGCTGTGGGTTTGTCCTAAATAGCTCTTATTATTTTGAGATACGTTCCATCAATACCGAATTTATTGAGCGTTTTTAGCATGAAGGGCTGTTGAATTTTGTCAAAGGCCTTTTCTGCATCTATTGAGATAATCATGTGGTTTTTGTCTTTGGTTCTGTTTATATGCTGGATTACATTTATTGATTTGCGTATGTTGAACCAGCGTTGCATCCCAGGCACGAAGCCCACTTGATCATGGTGGATAAGCTTTTTGATGTGCTGCTGGATCCGGTTTGCCAGTATTTTATTGAGGATTTTTGCATCGATGTTCATCAGGGATATTGGTCTAAAATTCTCTTTTTCTGTTGTGTCTCTGGATGGCTGAATTTTTAAAATCCTTCAAAAGGGAAATGAAGGGTGGGCCTAGATGTATTTATTTTTCCTGAAGTAGGGCTCAATCTGTAAGGCTGTGACTCGGGAGATCCTTCTTTGTGTCTCTGTCATTTAACACCTGGGAATGACCCTTTACCTCCCTTTATCTAAATCAGATTAGGTCTTTGAGGTCTATAGACTGAGTTACAATAATTTTCTTTATCTATCTCCAACTGAGTAAATTGCACCATATTCTTCCTGGAAAACATGACCACTAACCCAGTGGCTGTTGGTTTGGCCAATTAGAAATGAGACTCCAGGAGGAGGTATAAGGTACTCTGTCCTCTCTTAACTGCCAGTGGGCCACACCTCCTTATCCAGGTCACTAGGGCACTCAAGTGCCTGGGAGAAAATGGCACATTTGGGTGATGGTCTCGCTGGCTCTTTACTGTATGCTGAGTCTCTTAGGAGACTGTTCGCTGCCTAGTAGTCACCTCCTTTCTGAATTCTGGAAAATATTTCTCTGTGGATGAAAATGGGTCAGGATTCTGAACTTTGCCACACAGACACATGCACACACACTATTTTAAGAGAAAGAGAGAGAGAGAGAGAGAGAGAGAGAGAGAGAGACAGAAAGAAAGAAAAGAAAGAAAGAAAAAAGAAAGAAAGAGAAAGAAAGAAAGAAGGAGTTAAGGAAATTAAGGCTGAAAAAAATCACAAAATAAGCACCATGCTAGGTCAGATATTTTCCTCTGTTCATTCTTGCATTGTTTGCTGCTGGTTTTAAAGGGCAGAATTGTTGAGACTCTTCCATGTTTCCGTGGGGGACTTCAGACTTGGAGACATTGCAGGGACACAGAAGCCAAGAGGATTTTGCTATGGTTATATAGAGAGTAAACTGTTACAAGCTCAGAGCTGTAAAATATCAATTTGGAGAGGATACCTGCCCCTTCCCAGGCCAGTCATGGATGAGAATGCAGTTTTGCCACATCCCCTCTGGGCACAGTTGACTGCTTATTTGGTTCCGAGAGCTACTTGTTAGCTGAATCTCTGGGACAGGAGTTGGCCTCAATGTGCTCACTGTGAATATGTAGGATTTTGACATCGTGATTCCTCTCATTCTTGTGAGTCAGGATTAACAGAAAGCAGACACTCCCCTATTCCTCTATAAAAGGTCAGATTAAAGAAAAAAAAATGATGATGTCTTTGGAGGTTATGGTCAGGAAAAGGGGCTAGCAATAAAAGCAAGAAGGCAAGAGTTCTGAAGCAGGAACTCTCAAGAGGTATCTTACAGGTTAAATAGATCACAAGGCTGCAGTTTAGATCTTCAGATGTTATCAAGCCACAAGAATGTGAGGTAGAGGTTAGGGAGTAGGCTGAGATTAAAACAGGCATTTCTGATTAATGTTTTCCATTAGTTCTAAGCCACGCTGAAAGCAGTAAAGTGGGGCTGTGACAAGCCCCCTGGCGAATGGGGAAAGTAAACCTTGGAGGGGGCTCAGTAAAGGATATTTGGCAAGCAAATGATAGAGCCTAGACTCACACCCAGGCTTATCTCACTCCAAAGGCTGTTTGCACCATGTGCTTTATAGCACTTTGGACCTCCACTTTGGAGGGGGAATTTGTTTTATTCTTGCATGATACTGAATAGTTCCCATTAGTTAGCATCTGTGGATCTCAAGTACTATGAGGTGAAGTACCTCTTACTGTACCCTCAGTTCAAATTTTCTAATTGTTTTAGTAAGACCACAGTAGCACAAATGGAAAGTGGTACTTGCCATTAATGTTCCCTGTTTTAGATTCTCCTGGCCCACTTTATTTCTGATTAGATTGAGGTAGCATGGTGAGTTTTTGTTTTGTTTATTTGTTTGCATTGTTGATTTAGAGCCATGGTTTTCCAACTTTATTGGTCTTGGAACCCCTTTACACTCTGAAGTACTAAGGGCACGAAAAGGATTTGTTTATGTGAGGTATATCTATTTATATTTACTGTATTAAAAATCAAAACAGACATTTAAAAGAGCACGCAAGTAAGCATTCCATTAACTCTTGTACCCTCTGGAAATCTCCACTATACAACTGTGAAAGATTGATATTTAAAAAGTCATATAATGTTTTAGCAATATTATGAAAGTAATATTGACCTCACAGACTCCCTGACAGGATTGTGGGGAACCTCGACTGTATTTTGAGAGCCACTGAACTAGAAAACATACCCGTGTATGTTGATATTGGCAATTGTTTATAATGCAACTGTAAGTGCCAGGACTGGGGGCAAAAAATAAAGGAATTAAGGCAAGACCATCAGGTAATAAATGGCTTAAAAAATAGTTACTGACCAGTCTGTGAACTTCTTTCATCTTAGATTTGAGGGGAGTTGGCTTCTATTTCTGAATTTTGAATATATTCTTATGTGGGAGTGAATAGTTTTTATCTATAGTAATTTAATAAACTCTGATGTTTAAAATATGTTTAAACATTTCGTGCATATGGAAGCTCATTACGGAGATGTTTATTTCATTGTTTCTGCTCACACTTACCCTTGTTTTTTGGTCACCCAGCCCTGAATCCACCTCTCCTCTCTTGGCATATCCCACTGCCTCCTACAAGAGGATAAAGTCCTAGATATTTACATCTTCGGCCATCTTTTCAGCCAGGCTGCAGGCATGGGACCCAGACTCTGCCAGTCAGACACCTGCATCTCATGCTTTGAAATAGAAACTAGAGACATAGAGAAGTACATGGCAGCTGCACATTATTCCCAGGGCAGCAGCTAGTTGCTGGAGTTGCTGGTGTTGGTAGTAGAAGCTGTAGAATCCCCTGTTCATCAAGTGATAGAGATAGCAGAGGTGTTTTCACCAGACCAATGCTGCTGTGTAGTCTGGGGCAGTGTTCTTGGATATGTAGCTTCCAAACCTGATTTCTCTGGCCCTCCTAGAAGTTTGTGTTTCTTCATTATCCTTCTGTGAATTCGAGAGTCAGACCTTTGCCTGCAACTAAGAATCCTGCTTAATTCATTCTGAAATGCAGTGTCTGTCAAAGTATTGTTTGGAAACCTCATGTGTTGGAATCACTGGGCCATATCTGACAATACCTACTTGTGGGCTTAAAACTGACGGATTCAGAATCCTTAGAGTGGGTCTTAGGAAACTGCATTTTAAACAGATCTCAGGGTTATATGATTTTAGATGCAGTAAAGTTTAAAAACCCCTATCCTAGTATTTTCAACTTTTTAAAGTCTATGCTCTCTCTTTATGAATCTGAGCAATCATCAAAAGAAATAATTCTACTCTTTTTTATTTATATTTTATTTTATTTTATTTTTGAGCTGGAGTCTTGCTCTGTCACCCAGGCTGGAGTGCAGTGGTGCGATCTCAGCTCACTGCATCCTCCGCCCCATGGATTCAAGCAATTCTCCTGCCTCGGCCTCCCTAGTAGCTGGGATTACAGGTGTGCACTACCACGCCTGGCTAATTTTTGTATTTTCAGTACAGACGGGGTTACACCATGTTGCCCAGGCTGGTCTTGAACTCCTGACCTCAGGTGAACCGCCTGCCTCGACCTCCCAAAGTGCTGGGATTACAGGTGTGAATCACTGTGTCTGGCCAATTCTACTCTTTTATAAGGCCCTAATAAATGACTTACTAGTGTTTCCTTGTTCTGCTCCCTCCCCGGCTTCACATTCCCCATAAACCTTTACGCTGTCTTTTTAACTCTTTTAACGTCTTTTCCTGGTTTACTTCTTCTCACTGAGAAGTTTTAATTCCTCAGTTGGTATTGCCTACATTCAGTGGTGCCAAAATTGTTAACTCGATTTCTAAACTGCACTGTGATGAACCATGTTTTTTCTTTCTTGGGCATTTTTGTAGCCTGCAGGCTTAGAGCTCAATGTTTACCCCAGGGATTACTGGAGACAATGGAGGAGAAAGACTGGAATACAAGAGTAATTTTTCTTGAAGGGTTCCTCCACCATGGATTTAGGCCAGAAAATAGCACTGGAGGTATTGATTGATCTACTTCTGAGATTTCTTTTTTTTTTTTTTTTTTTGAGATGGAGTCTCGCTCTGTTGCCCAGGCTGGAGTGCAGTGGCGCGATCTCGGCTCACTGCAAGCTCCACCTCCCGGGTTCACGCCATTCTCCCGCCTCAGCCTCCGAGTAGCTGGGACTACAGGCGCTCGCCACCACGCCCGGCTAGTTTTTTTTTTGTAGTTTTAGTAGAGACGAGGTTTCACCATGTTAGCCAGGATGGTCTCGATCTCCTGACCTTGTGATCCACCCGCCTCGGCCTCCCAAAGTGCTGGGATTACAGGCTTGAGCCACCGCGCCCGGCCGATCTACTTCTGAGATTTCTAGAATCACTGAATATTATAACTGAAAATAATCCATCTTAACCCCTTGTTTCCTAAATGAGGAAATCAGGAGAAGATCCATGTTCAAAGTCATCTAAGTGATGTGTGGGGTATAAAGGACAAAATAAATTTAGAAGTGGAAAGTGGTGATGCAGAGCTTGACCTAAACAAGCATAAAAAGGATGGGAATTACTAACATTTATTGAATTAATATTTGAACTTGGGTACATTCACTTGACTTCTCTGAGCCTCAGTTGTCTCAACTATAAAATAAAGATTCTAATAATAGCTAACATTGATAAAATATTGACTATATGCTAGGAGCTATTGATACTCTAAGGACTTTATGTGCTAACTCATGTGATCCTAACACAATCACGTGATGTAGGAACCACTGTTTCACCCGTTTTGTAGGTGCGCAGGAAGTCTATATAACTTCCCTGCAGTCACACAGCTAAGCGTATTTGTTTTCTATTGCTGCTTTACAAATGTTTATGAAATTAATGGCTTAAATATACATGTATTATCTTGCTGCTTTTTGGGTCAAGAGTCTAGGCACAGCTTACCTAGGTCCCCTGCTCATGGTCTCACAAGGCAGCAATTGACTTGTTGACATGGGCTAGAGTCTCATCAGAGGCTTCGAGTCATGTTCCAAGCTTGTGTGGTCATTGGCAGAATTAATTTCCTTGCAGCTTTGGAACTTGTGGTGGCTGAGTCTTTAAGGCCAGCAGGAGAGAATCTGCTTCTTTTAGAGGTCTTACCTGATTAGATCCAGACCACTCAGGATGATTTTTCTTTTAATTAACTTAACATTATTAGGGTGGATTCATATATCTACAATATCTCTTCATCTTTGCCATATGATTCAACATAATCATGGGAATAATATTACGTGACCTTTGCTATCTTCTATTGGTTAGAAGCCAATTACGGGTCTTAACCACACTCAAGCAGAGAGGATTACACAAACCGACAGATATCAAGAGGCAGGAATCACAGAGCTATCTTAGAATTTTGCCTGTCATAGTTCTAAGGTTGAGTTTAAATCCAGACCGGCTCTAGGTTTAACAGTCCATGCTCATAATCAATATGATCTTCTTTATTCCTTTGAAGAAAGCAGACCTACTTTATAACCTTGCATAGAGTTCTAAGTAAGGTATCCCCCAGAAGATTCATACTGGATGCCAGTCAAATGTTAATTATTTTCACACCTTCACTTTCAAAGGTCAGCTTCGAGAAACCATCACCACTTGCAGTTTTATATTTTCAGGAAGAGATTTCCAACAGTCTCTCTGAACACTCTGAACTTATAACTTAAGGTTATATAAGTTATTTCCATTTGTTCCTGTTTGTCTGAGGCAGAGATAACCCTGGGATTTGGGATTTCAAACTTGAGTCTCAAAAAATAACTTTAGTTCTGCTTCTTGTTTTTGAAACAGATGAAGTGATTGAGAAGAAACAGTGAACATCCTCATTTCACAGATAAGACAGCATGGATCAGCCTTTTACTGTGAATTCTCTGGTAGGTTGCACCAGCTGATATCTAACATTTGGTTGGAAAGCCCAAAAAGAAGAACAGAAACATACAAATGTGAAATGAGTCACAATTACTTTAAGAAGTTTAGCACTTGTAGTTTTTCATCCATCTGTGTGGTTGTCTCCTTTGAGGAAGTGACTAATAAAGCTATCTTTGTAAGACTTAAAAATAAATTTTATTTTCCACAAAAGTCTAAAATTTTAGTTTATCTAGCTAGATTCCAGGAGTGTAGTCCTTTGGCAAAACACCAGAGAGAAGAATTTCAGAGTTGATATTTTTTAAAGCTCTTTGTGTCTCAGCTTCTTTATATAGATAAAAATTGGAGGCTCACCTTGTGTGGTGTTAGCTGAGAAAAACATACATAACACCTAGGTATTGCTTTGGATCCTTGTGTAAATGTCTTTGTACTTGACGCTCTTGTTCTTCTCACTTTTCCCCTCACTGCCCAGCACTGTGCACACTTTCTCTAGCTACATCACATGGGCTTATTCTGTGTCCTAGATCAGTCTCTGACTGTGAATATAGACACATTATGTAATCTCCATGGTCCTAATTTTGTACTTTTTGCCCAATGACAATTGGAAACAATATTTTTTGATGCTCCTGGCCTACCAGGATGGTACAATAAATGGAAACTGTCATTCCCATTTTTCTCCTCCCGAAGACCCTTCCCAACCACTCACAGCGACCTTGTACCAGTGTGCAGTATACTAAATACCCTGTATGCACAGAGACTAGCACCAGGACATAAAGAAAGAGAGAGCCTTGTTCTTGTACTGAAACAGGTTGTGACCTAATGTTTTTTCTTGACCAAGAAAGTCCTTCACAGAGCTTAGTTGTCTTCAGAGTATGTTTGGAAAGTTGACAGTTGCAGAAATGTTTTCATTTTCTGTCCCCATGTTGTTGTTCCACTATGGTTAATAAATACTGACCCATTTCCACCTCTTCAGAGGAAGGAGTCATCCTTATGAGATGTCTTCTGTGTTTTTCTAGAACATTATATAACAATAATTAAAATTTTTATTGTATATGTCACTGTAAAAATGAACACAAAGGCTATGTATCTGGAAAATTTGTGTTTTCATCCAAGAAGCTTGCATGCAAATGAAATATTATAGATTGGCCGGGCGCGGTGGCTCACGCCTGTAATCCCAGCACTTTGGGAGGCCACGGCGGGCAGATCACGAGGTCAGGAGATTGAGACCATCCTGGCTAACACTGTGAAACCCTGTCTCTACTAAAAATACAAGAAATTAGCCGGGTGCAGTGGCGGGCGCCTGTAGTCCCAGCTCCTTGGGAGGCTGAGGCAGGAGAATGGCGTGAACCCGGGAGGTGGAGGTTGCAGGAGCCGAGATTGTGCCACTGCACTTCCAGCCTGGGCGACAGAGTGAGACTCTGTCTCAAAAAAAAAAAAAAAAACTATAGATTGATGAAGACTTTAGGTTATTTTCTAGCTTATCTTTGAAATCAATTTTAAATTTGGGAAGGATAGGACCATTTAGAAGAGGAAAAATCAATCTAATTTTCATTGTCAGGGAAAAAACTAATTATAATCTCTTGTTGCTTCCTTCTCTCACTTCTTTGTCTCTTTTATTTGATATACTTATTATCACATATGTGGCAGGGAAGATGCTACAGGGAACAGAGATAAATGGAAAGTGATCCCTTTTAAAACCCCAAGGAGTTCATAAGGGATCAGACACATTTGTACAGAAATAATTGTAACTCAGTGTGGACTATATAGTAGTAAAATATGAACACATTACTTTTATACATATGAGAGGCTGGAACCCCCTTTAGAAGACATTCTGATTTTCATAGATTTTTTTCTCTAGTCATTTTCTGATATCATTGAAGCAATTATCTGTGGTCAAATGACAGTATTTTCTTTTAGTGCTGTTGAGTTCCATAGGTGAGTGTGGTCAGGGAAAAGTGGATGGATTGCTGTAGGATTTGAGACATCTCAACTGGAAAAGACCATATACTGAAGCCTGAGGCTCAAAGTTCAGAGCTCCAATTTCTGTCTTTGATGTAGTGAAGCCATATAATAAAACATACAAGGGACATGGTATGGTTCTTACTCAATGAAGCCTTGAGAAACAAGTTCATGGGTCTCTGGTTACATGTTAAACCTTTAGGACCAAGAATCATTTCAGATCTCTAGGGTTCTATTGGCTATACATTTACCACCAAAGTAGGCCAGATGGCATTGGAAGAACTCCAGATATCTAATTCACTATGCCCTGCCTCTGAAGGTTGGCTCAGTAATTCATGGCCAGACTAAAAGTATGCTTACCTTGACTTCTTTCATAGCTTTCTGCAGACCTGAATTAAGTGCTCCACCCACACAGTAGTCAGACTTGCAACCTACCCTTAACTGACCAAGGAGGCCTTGAGAGGCTAAATTTGCTCTAGGCTCACTCTGTTCTGGGAGCATCCAGCAATGGTAGAAGTGGTTGGTCTAAAGCCTTGCTTCTCAAACTGTGCATGCATAAGTACCTCTGGAAAGACGGATTAAAACATTGGTTCTCCAGCCTACCTCCAGAGATCCTGAGATCCTGACTATAGGTCTAAGGTGAGACCTGTTAGGAATTTGCATTTGTAAGAAACTCCCAGTTGATGCTGATGCTGCTATTACATGGACCATGCTTTGAAATATGCTGATCTAAAGCAGGGGTCAGCAAACTATGGTCTAAGGGCCAAACCACCTGCTTGTTTTTATAAATAAAAATTGGGGGGACACAGCCAGGGTCATTTTTTTCCATATTGTTTATGGTGACTTTCATGCTGAGAGCTGAATTCAAGTTGCAATGGAAACCATATGGCTAGCAGAGCCTAAGATACTTGCTATCTGGCACTTAACAGAGAAAATTTCCTTTCTGAAGCACTGACTTTTTATTGAATAATCATTCTGAATTGTGTATGTTCTGTGCTTTACCAAAAGTGTATAGATGCTGTTTTTATTAATAAAATCCAAATTACTATCACTGACATTTCTTAGTAACATATCATTATTTTCTTGGTTAAGGACTAATTTAACAGTGTAATTACTATTATACGGAGGTCTGAGATTCTTTTTATGTTTAAAAAAAAATGGGAGGGGCATCCTTATGCTTGAAAAGGCTTCTCCAGGACTTATTTGTGTTTTTTGGTTTTGGTGTTTTTTTTTTTTTTTTAACTCGACGAAGATGCAGAGAGGCCCTGAAAACTTCTTACTCAACAACACTTATTCTGGAATAGAACTAAATCTTTACAGTAACTTGAATACAAGTTACCTCCTTGGAGACCCTTCAGAGTAGACTGACATGAACCCTACAATGGCAGGAATTCATCTTATGACCTGCTTCACATGATCCCAGATAGAAGCATGCACAGGGATATGAGGGGCAATGATATTTTACCTAACATGACCTGAAACATGTGCATACCCTGGAACTTCCAGATAATTGTACCCTGAAACCTACAGTGAGATCCCACTCCAATAAAACTGTATGTTTACCCTGGAGGTTTGTCTTTTTGTTGTATAAACCATGTTTACGCAAAAATGCTTTACTTTGATCATATCATTAACTTATGAAAAGATTTCCTTAGATGATAGTGTTAGGTTCCTCATAAAGAAAATACATCTGTAATATTAGTCATATCCTTTTCTTACTATAATCAGCAATTAATCAGAGATTTAAATTTTGCTTTACAGAAAAAGTTAGCTGCTATGCCTGACCATACAGATGTTTCCCTAAGCCCAGAAGAGCGAGTCCGTGCCCTAAGCAAACTTGGTTGTAATATCACCATCAGTGAAGACATCACTCCACGACGTTACTTTAGGTCTGGAGTAGAGATGGAGAGGATGGCATCTGTGTATTTGGAAGAAGGAAATTTGGAAAATGCCTTTGTTCTTTATAATAAATTTATAACGTAAGTTTTTTAAAGGCCTCTGAAGTGAGAAAATTGGAAAAATATTTACATAGTTATTTTGATGTGGCAGTTTGGGTATCAGTAATGTTTTCATATTCAGACCAATTGCACAGTCTCTAGGAGCTTTAAATGTTCAGGTTTTTAAATTACCAACTAATGTACTCACAGGCATCCCAACACCATCTCTGATGCTTAGGGTCAGGGAAGGCAGGAGGCTCCAAGGCCAGCACAATAATCTATTTAATACATGCTTCACTCTTCATAAATGTAATTTATTTTTTCATGTGATCCCCAACAGAAACTGAAGCTTTATGAGAGCAGGAACTACAGTGTAGCTCCACTTAAAGCACCTAGAACATGTCATCAACATTAAAAAAATTTGATTTGGTGGTTTGAGTCTGGGGGACAAGTTGGGAGACACAGGAAAGATCTGATTCAGGTTCAGGGATAGGTTCAGGAAACTCATTCAAGTTTCATATAGCATTTATTATTTCTTTTTTAAAAACATTTTATTTGGCTATGAAGAGCACTATGTACAAAAGAGCTGTCAAAATGTTGAGTAAAAGTGGCTACATCAAAACAGCCATATCAAACTATCAAATTTCCTATTAGATATTTGCTAGTGGCATATCCTAGTTGAAGAGTTAACAGAAGTGGGACTTGGACTTGCCTTACTATAAATCTGGTAACTTACTAGTTGAAAGGATGTCCTGTTATCAATAATTATATCTTCTAAGCTGAACCTCCTATTTTTTTATTTTAATTGAAAGTCACATGTCGATTACTTTTGCTAGCTTATTATTAATTTGATTTAAATTGACAAAAATTATATATATATTGTGAGTGTGCAACATGTTTTGATACATATATGCTTATATTGTTGAATGACCAAGTCAAGCCAATTAACATATTTATTACCCCACAGACCTTTTACTGAGACAGGGCCTCCCTGTTGCACAGGCTGAGTGCAGCAGCACAATCATAGCTCACTGCAGCCTCGACCTCCCAGGCTCAAGTGATCCTCCCACCTCAGCCTCCCAAGTAGCTGGGAGTACAGGCATGTGTCACCATGCTCGTCTAATCTTTTATTTTTGTAGAGACGGGATCTTACTATGTTTCCCAGGCTGATCTCCAGCTCCTGGATACAAGTGATCCTCATGCTTTGGCCTCCCAAAGTCCTGGAATTATAGGCATGAGCTACTGTGCCAGACCCAAGCTGCATAATTATGCAATACATTGTTATTAACTATAATCATCGTATACACTGGACCTCCTGAACTTATTCCTCCTGTCTAACTGAAGTTTTGTATCCTTTGACCAACATCTCACCCCTTATCCTCACCCACTGGAACTCTAATAGCCACCTTACTACTGTCTGCCCTGCTATAAATTCAACTATTTTAGATTCCTTCTACATTATAAGTGAGATCATGCAGTGTTTGTGTTTCTGTGCCTGGCTTATTTCACATATAATTTCACTAGCTTAGTCAGGGGCTTAGCCTGAGAACATTTAAGTTGAAAGATACAATATTTTAAAAATTGCCTTCCATGGCTCAGCGCGGTGGCTCAAGCCTGTAATCCTAGCACTTTGGGAGGCCGAGATGGGCGGATCACAAGGTCAGGAGATCGAAACCATCCTGGCTAACATGGTGAAACCCCGTCTATACTAAAAAATACGAAAAATTAGCTGGGTGAGGTGGCGAGCACCTGTAGTCCCAGCTACTCGGGTGGCTGAGGCCGGAGAATGGCGTGAACCCGGGAGGCGGAGCTTGCAGTGAGCCGAGATCGCGCCACTGCACTCCAGCCTGGGTGACAGAGCGAGACTCCGTCTCAGGAAAAAAAAAAAAAAAAAAAAAAAAATTGCCTTCCATGATTCTACCAAGGGCAAAATTAAAGGTGGTTTACATGGTATACAAATTGAGATCTGCATTTTATCCAAGTTACTGAACTTGAAAATTTAGAGAATGGTTGGCAGTACTTACCCTACCTGGGAAAACCACTTGTTTTTAGAAAGTTAAGTAATAAATATGAAATTGGAAGTTATTCTCCACCATTGATAGCCAAGCTTTTCCAATAAATTTTGTTTCTGAATAAGTTACCAATTAATAATATTTCTTTTTCACCTTCTGCTCTGATCTTGCATATGCTCCTATGTAATTGTGAGCCTGGTGAAAGGGAAAAGGCCCCTATATCTCAGAATTATTGTGTAATCAAAATATTTGAATTCTCTTGTGTGATAATTTGTAATTCACTCATTCTTCCTGGGCCTTAGTTCATCATCTACGAATGAAAGATTTATGGGAGAAAATCTCTGAGGTCCCCTCTGCTCTAAATGTCTTTGAATTTACTCTATTTATAAAGGCTTAGATAGCTAACAACTTTTAAAGCTTCTTTAAGCCTTAATTTTCTCATTTAAAATGGGAATTACTCTAACATTTCTGTCTAACCTATAGCCTGTTGTCAGAGGAAATTAAATGATGAGTATATGTGTGTATTATTTGGTTTACAGAATCAGTAAGTATAAGGCATATTATTTGATCAGAAACAGCATTTACAGCTCATTATGATTTTTCAAGGAAGGGTTATTCATTCATTTTGCAAATATTTATTGAGCACTTATTATGAGCTGGATTCTATTCTTCAGGCTGAGGATACATCAGTGCATAAAAAAGAATTCCCTGCCCTTGTGGTAGCAGTTTCTTCACTTTACCTGGAAGCGATGCACTTGGTTTCCTGTAGGAATTTCCTTTCACTGCTGCTGTCTCTTGTTCCTCAAATGGTGACGAAAAATAATGAATTCCTAATTAGCACCTCCTAATTCACTAGGGATTCTGGTTGTCACTTTTCTTAGTTACAAGTTTTCAGTTAAGAGTTTTTTGATACACACACGATGGCGCTGCTGGTTCATCAGTGGTCATTTGAGTTTTTTTCAAGAGTGAGAAGGAATTTACATCACTCTTTCCATGCTCTGATATTTTTATGTGATTCTCTGTGTTGCCAGCACTACACAAAAGTAAGATGGTGCTCTTTTGGGGTTAAGCATGCAGTACCTGAGAAAGATCAAACGACTTGATCTGTTTAGAGAGTACCCTGACCTTAACCTTGTTAGCTCTGGTGCTTAGTTTGTTGAGTTTAACCGTTAATACCAAAATAATACTCATGCCAGACTTTAGTGAAAAGGCAGATGGAAAGACTGTAGGTAAATAAGTTATTAAACGTGATTTTTGAAAAAAGATGCTCATTCCCTTATTAGAAACCATGATTGAGCTTTTGCTGTTACATAATGCTAAGAACATGTTTTCTCTTTCTTAGCTTGTTTGTAGAAAAGCTTCCTAACCATCGAGATTACCAGCAATGTGCAGTACCTGAAAAGCAGGATATTATGAAGGTATTGTGGGTTTGCTTATCCGCTGTGGAATCAAATGCTCTATAAGTATCCATTATTGATTCATCCTTCCCTTTCCTCCGCTTTCTCTTTCTCTTGAGAGTTTGAGCACGAGAAATTTATTCCATTAACCATGATGTTTCGATTTTTTTCTTAGACGTTTAATGATCATCATTGAGCCAGTGTGGTTTGTCTAATTGATGCTGGGGGAAAAGAAAGAAAGAAAAACGTTACCTAATGGTGTGAAGAAGGAATTATTTTACAATAATCTCTCCCGGAGATTAAGAGAATGTTGTGTATTTCTCCGAACTTTTTTCAGACATTTTGGCTGCTTTTGATTATTTTATACAGCCCTGAACTCAATAACTGTTTGAAAATTAGTGTTAGTTATTAAGGCAACCACAAAGTTCTAGCTATTTACATCTTATAGAACTGTAACTATAGATTATAAAGTATTGTGGGGGAAGCAGGAGGTGGAAGGCTAAAATACTATCAAGGAAAAAGAGTGTTGCAATTTATCATCATTTTTTAAGTGATTTGTTTATCACCAATAATTGCCATATCTATAATTTTGGTTATGTCTAGCTGTGAATATATTCTTTTAAATAAACATTTACAATATTTCCCATTTATTTGTCTTTAATAGCTTGTGTTGGTCTTATATGAAGGAAGATAAAATCATGTACACAAAGCCAATTGTAGCATGCAATTTTAAATAATTTTTGAAAAACACTTTACCAAATAATGAAATAAAGGCTTTCCTATGAGTCTTTTCAGACCTGAGGATGCATAAGCAAAATGCAGATTTTGTCAGATGGTCATCTACATTATTTATTTATTTATTTGTTTGTTTTGAGTCAGAGTCTTGCTCTGTCACCTAGGCTGGAGTGAAGTGGCGCAATCTCGGCTCACTGCAACGTCCGCCTCCCGGGTTCAAGCAATTCTCCTGCCTCAGCCTACTGAGTGGTTGGGATTACAGGCACCTGCCACCATGCCCAGCTAACTTTTTTTTTTTTTTAAACAGAGTCTCACTCTGTCACCCAGGCTGGAGTGCAGTGGCGTGATCTCGGCTTACTGCAAGCTCCATCTCCCAGGTTCACGCCATTCTCCTGCCTCAGCCTCCCCAGCAGCTGGGACTACAGTTGCACGCCACCATGCCTGGCTAATTTTTTTGTATTTTTAGTAGAGACGGGGTTTCACCATGTTAGCCAGGATAGTCTCGAACTTCTGACCTAGTGATCTGCCCGCCTCGGCCTCCCAAAGTGCTGAGATTACAGGCGTGAGCCACCACGCCCAGCCTGATTTTTGTATTTTTAATAGAGATGGAGTTTCACCATGTTGGCTAGGCTGGTCTCGAACTCCTTACCTCAGGTGATCTGCCTGCCTCTGCCTCCTGAAGTGTTAGCATTACAGGCATGAGCCACCACGCCCAGTCAACTTTTTAAATGTCTACAGTCACTTACCTGAAGTATCATTTATTATCATGTCTTTGTGTAGCACTTCCCCTCAATTCTCTTGTTCATTCAACCTCAGAGAGTTCCATTTGGAAACTAAAGGTGCCAGGCTGTCAAGGTGACTTTCAATTTAGGGTTATGCTTATTTTTTTTTTTTTGTAGGAGAAAAATTCTGCAAAACCATATACATTTCTCTTGTTTATGCTTATTGAATAGATATATGAATAAATACATAAATGAATGACAAAGGATTAAGAGAATCGAAATTTGGTGAAAGAGCTAGAGTCAGGAGACTTGAGTTCCAGTCCTAAATGGGCTGCTGGCTGGTTGCATGATACCGAACAGGACTTTCAATCTCTCCAGGCCTTTGCTTCCTCACCTCTAAAAAAGAAGAGGTAGTTGGGCTTTATAAGAATTCCCAGATATTCCTGCCATTAAGAATCTCTGAGGAAGCTGTTTGAGATCCAGATTCCCAGACCACTTCTCTAGGTGTTAATTCAGTAGATCTGGATTAGGCTTGGGAATCTGTATTTTAATAAAAAGTGCCCCAGCTATTCTTTTTACAGTCTAGCATGTGTAGAAATCCCTATCCACCATATATTCTCTCACATCCCTTCTAATTCGGATGCTACATGATTTATGTACTGTAGAACGAATGATTGATCTCAAACTCACTGTCTAAAAATGGGGTACCACAAAGGTAGCCATGAAGTTCTAGCTATTTACTTTTTATAGCATTGGGCTATAACAAAATGCTTATCTAATCAGTGGGGCCAATAAAGTTCTTACAAAAGGGATAATAGTGTTTCTTTTCTGCTGGAAAGTTATATTTTGGACCCATAAAAAAGATTTATTTTTCTGCCATCATCTTTGGTTACTCATGACTTTATTTGCAACACACCTACCAGCTGTTTTTCTTTCTCACCTGAGGATCTGAAAGAGTGTATTGAAAATCCCACTAATCAATATGTATATATATTTTTAAAAGAAACTGAAGGAAATTGCATTCCCAAGGACAGATGAATTGAAAAACGACCTTTTAAAGAAATATAACGTAGAATACCAAGAATATTTGCAAAGCAAAGTAAGTTCATTTGGTACACTTATTTCATGACTATTTTATGTACAAGTGGTTTTTGAATTTCATTTTTATGTGATGAGTTTTTGAAATGTTCTGTGCATTTAAATTAAAAATTAAAGATGCAGTGATGTGAAACCAATACAAAATTTATGCTGATATCCAGGTTAAGCAGTTGCACCAACAATGTGGTATTTCTATTTCCCTACAACATCTAACAAAGCAATGTGTTAGAAAAGAGATTTCCTATAGCGATTTAAGTAGAACTTTTTGATCGACTCTTGCCAATATAACCTTGAGCCAGATGGCTGCTCTTTTGCCAGATGAACAGCCAGTAGGAGGTAGGGAGAGCAGTATATGGTTTTTGATGTGCCTAATGATGTAGGCCTTAGAAATGTGAATTTGATTCTTAGAATGTTATAGTCAGGATTGCATTGAGATGGAATAACAGCTAACCATGTGGTTGAAATGTAATTGTATCACCCAAAAGTGGTGGCTTCTGGGTTGTTATTAATAAACAGTGACCATTATGATAATGTCTGAGAGGCAGAAAGGCATTGGAAGAAGAAATTGGCCAGTCAGTGGATCGGATACTCACATTCAACATAGCATTCTTATAAAGCTATTTTGCTTTTTT
Source organism: Theropithecus gelada (assembly GCF_003255815.1). Classification (NCBI taxonomy): domain Eukaryota; kingdom Metazoa; phylum Chordata; class Mammalia; order Primates; family Cercopithecidae; genus Theropithecus; species Theropithecus gelada. The sequence goes on from NC_037677.1 coordinate 85,412,021, forward strand.
GTTTGTGTTTTATTTGCTTTGGAAGTTACCACCTTCACTGACTCCCACTTCAGTTCAATCTCATCAGCTCTGAGAATGCTCATTGAGCTTTTTGACTTTCTATGGGCAAAGGTGGAAGGCTAGTTTGAGTGGTAAGTTTTAACGAAGTGGTAGAGGGAATGTTGAAATTGGAAATGTCCCTGAAGTGTGTATGTTAATAATGTGACTTGAAATATGAAAGACAGAAATGATCTTGGAGGGTAAGACAAAGCAACAGCAAGGCAGACGAAAGCCCAGTTCAAGTCTCCCTTCTACAGTCGGCAATGTGTATGATCTTCCTCTTCATGATCTTCCTGGGAGGAACAGGCTCTGCAGCTGTTGCATGTTCTGCCTTTGATACCAGTCACTTCATAGCCTACGGTAGTGTCCCATGTAGAAATCTCTGTGGGGTTAGAATAGCAGGACTGAGCCTAGGAGAGATGAACAGCGATGCCTGTGAGCCCTCGCTTCAGCCAGCATTAGCATCATTTGGAAGATTGTTAGACATGCAGAATCTCCGGCCCCATCCCAGACCTTCTGAATCAGGATTTGCAACTGCAATTAGCCCCAGGGTGATTTGTATGCACCTGAATGTGCAGCTATCAGTTGTGTCCCCTATGCTACCGCCATCTTACGGTAGCTCCCAAATCTAGCTTCTCTCAAAATCACTTGAAAGGCTCATTAATACTTCATATTATCTGACCTAATAAGCCTGAATATTTTGTTAGGACTGGAGAGCTTGGGACTCCTCATTTTTAGCAAAACTCTTCGTTAGTGGTGACAGAGAAGGTTGGAACACATTTTAATAACCTTTTTTTTTTTTTTTTTTTTTTTTGAGATGGAGTCTCGCTCTGTCCCCCTGGCTAGAGTGCAGTGGCGCAATCTCGGCTCACTGCAAGCTCCATCTCCCGGGATCATGCCATTCTCCTGCCTCAGCCTCCTGAGTAGCTGGGACTACAGGCGCCTGCCACCGCGCCCGGCAAATTTTTTGTATTTTTAGTAGAGACGGGGTTTCACCGTGGTCTCCATCTCCTGACCTTGTGATCCACCCGCCTCGGCCTCCCAAAGTGCTGGGATTACAAGCGTGAGCCACCACGCCTGGCCTTAATAACCATTCTTTTTAGTGATTCCTTCTTATCCATAAATTTCCAGCAGAGTATGAGTTCTAGAGTCAAATGCAAAAGGTTCTAGGGCAGCACTGTTCAATAGAACTCCCTGTGATGATGGAAATGTTCTGTTTGACACTTTCCAATATGGTACCCACTAGCCACATGTGGCTACTGGGTACTTAAATGTGACTAGTGTGCCTGAGATGCTGAATTTCTAATTTTGTTTAATTTTAATCAAGTTCAAATAATCACACGTGGCCAGTGGTCACTATATTGAAAGTGCAGTAGGGGTGAGGTATTTTGTTTCATATGGTCTTGTCGGTCTGACTGAGCAAACAACCTTAACGTTGATTTTCCAGTATTTACAAGCATAAGGGAATGGAGGGATCCTGATTGTCATGGCCTGTCTCTGGTAAAATATCAGTGGATTTAGAACTGCTATCTTAATCAGATCAAGGGGCTTTTACCCTGATGTTATGTATTTCTCTCACTGTTCCCTGAGTGTCCCTGTGGGTATATCACAGTATCTAGCCTTTTCTCTGTCTGCTTGAAGACTGAAAATGTCTAATTCCAGTTCAATGTTTTTCCTTGGACACTAACCTTCTCTTCTGGCTGCCACACTTTTTAGAACAAATATAAAGCTGAAATTCTCAAAAAACTGGAGCATCAGAGATTGATAGAGGCAGAAAGGAAGCGGATTGCTCAGATGCGCCAGCAGCAGCTAGAATCGGAGCAGTTTCTGTTTTTCGAAGATCAACTCAAGAAGCAAGAGTTAGCCCGAGGTCAGATGCGAAGTCAGCAAACCTCAGGGCTGTCGGAGCAGATTGATGGGAGTGCTTTGTCCTGCTTTTCCACACACCAGAACAATTCCTTGCTGAATGTATTTGCAGATCAACCTAATAAAAGTGACGCAACCAATTATGCTAGCCACTCTCCTCCTGTAAACAGGGCCTTAACGCCAGCTGCTACTCTAAGTGCTGTTCAGAGTAAGTGATGAAATGCACCCCCGTGAGACACTGAGGCTCATCGGATGGAACCATATTTCTATAGCATCTGGGAGGGTCCTCCTCATTTCATTACTAATTGTAGTAGGACCCCTGCATAATATGGTATGCATGACAGAACTAACCTTTCAATACTCTCTGGCTTTTACTATATATAACCTTAAAATTCAGGAAATATGATGCCCCCGATAGAGCAGAGACTCAATCATAAATGGGAAGTATTTTATCATTGAACAGAGATTTTAAATGAGAAGAATTTCAAGTCCTTTTGTCTTCTATGTATTTTAACTAAGAAATACATACATCTTAAATACATCCATCTTTCTGGAGAGAAAAGGTGTTGAGAAAATTGTTTATCCAGGACTTTGCTCAGCAATAAATGTTTATACTCGGTATGCTTAGCATCATCCTTGGACTGAGAGAATCTCATACACATAGATAATTAACCTCCCAATGGCCTGTGTGTTTCTGCAAGAATTAGTGCTGCTCCGTACTGCCAGATCAGTGCTGGCAGGTTTCCAAAATACAGAATTCTTCTTCACAGACACTGTCAGATGGAATTTGTGTTCCCATTTATTTGAAATGAGTGATAATAGGCGACCATTTTTAAAGTTACTTTACTGCTAATTCTTTACCAAAACATTGTGCTTTGACTTGCTGATCACCAACTTTCATAAAGATATAAGTAACGTGGTAAACACAATATTTATCATATGTCTTATGGGGTATGAGATGCATTCTACACAGCCTATGCATTTAACCGTATATTTACTTCCTGCCAAAAGATAAAATAACATGTAAATAGTTGACCCAAGGTACAAACATGTAAAAGTGCTGGTACCTCCTCACTTTGCTTATAAAATAATTTATATACATAATTTAATTTTACTTCTAGTTAATGTTTACTTCTAAGAGTTTTAAAATAAAATATGCAAAGTGGAACACCTGATACTTTTATTTTTGAAATTTATGTCCAACTGCGACTGCTTGCCAAAAGCAATTTTGAAAGATGGGACATACAGTTTGTTTTTTAGCCCTTTCTCCCTTTTTTGTTTCTTAGATTTAGTGGTTGAAGGACTGCGATGTGCAGTTTTGCCAAAAGATCTTTGCCACAAATTTCTGCAGCTGGCAGAATCTAATACAGTGAGAGGAATAGAAACCTGTGGAATACTCTGTGGAAAACTGGTATGATCTTTATATTTATATATATGTGTCTGCATAGGATACTTTTAATAGTACTAGATTTCTTCTGATAAGTGGAACAGAATAAAAGCATGCTAAGAGTTATCAGTATTATGAAATTAACATTACACAAATTAACTTTATAAAACTACTGTCATTATTAATGGAATGATCCTTCAAGAAAATAGATTGTAAAATTTCAGAGACTCTATAAAAACTTGTCCTAAAGATCAACCTATAAATCAAATCTTTGATTAGAAAAATGGTATGAAATATAGGTCTTCAGATTTCCAAATCTATCTGGTTGCCAAATCAAATTTTCATTGCAATTGTTAGCTTCACATACATTCGTATAATTAACTTAATCTGTGGCATGTATTATCTTGCTGTCCTTTTTGAGAAACACATGGAATAAAACTAGGATTTTGTTGTTTCCTTTAGTTTAAGGCAGTAGTTTCAACAAAAGCCTATAGGCACAGGACATATTTAATTATGGAAGATATCATAAGTATGTGATGAAAGACAATGTCATAATAGAAGGAGATGAAAGAAAGGAGATGCATTCAATTTCCTATCTACAACAAAGATAAATAATGTTTCTTTGGGCGTGTCCTTTCATAGTCTGTTTTGAGTGCTAGTTTATATATCTGGGTCCAGGCATATTTTCAGTCCTCAAAATTTAGCTTAGGAACCTCTGCTTTATTGAATAATACTACATTGTATTCAATACACAATCTCCTCCTGCATTCCAGTATTCTGTCATCTCTTTCCCTCCAAGATAGAGGAAGCCACTGGTGGCAAGCACAGGAGAATGGGCATCTACAGTCACCTCTGTTGCACTTAAGGAGACAGTGTGCTATTGAAACATCCACCCCCACATCCTGTGTTGTATTCAGATTGATTTATTGATTCATTTGTGATTCATTCACTCCGTTGTCAGACAAACATTTACCGAATATCTAAATGTGCCAGGCAGTGTGCTGGGTATTAGCAGTGGGTGTCCAGCAACAGCCTGCCTCACGATACTTATGATGCTGTGAAGACCCAGACAGATGACTAATGATAAGTGGGGCTGAGTGCTGTCTGTGCAAGTGCAGGGAATCATGGGAGTGTGTAACTGGTAAATCTAACCTTGTCTGAAGGGTGGAGAAGGGTTTCCCTGAGAAGTGATGTTTGAGCTAGGCCTGAAGAATACATAAAGGAAGAGGTTGGATGGAGGGAAGAGTTGAAATCAGGGCAAAGGAGCAGTGCATAGTGTGCAGGAAAGCCCTAAGGCTAGAGAGAGGATGGTCCTCTGGACAGAGAAAGGCCAGCCTGCCTGGGGGAATACAGCCTCTCACTGCACAAACATCTCTTCCTTCAGGATCCCATGGCACTTCACAACCCTCTTCCTCTCAACTCTTACCTTTTGCCTAAGGGGAATAATTTGTTTTTTCCTTTCTCTTTATCTGATTGCAAATCCAAAACATTATCTTAATTACAGAAGATCCTAGTGAGTCCTCGCAACATTCGAAGAATGTCTTAAATCTTGAAGTGACATTAAATATAATTAGTAATATAAAAACAAAACCATCAACCTTCACAACCCTAAGAAATGCCTTTTGGTAACAACACAAAATTATTTAACTAGTATCTCCCCCTCCAAACAAATCTGTCCTTGTTTTGTTCAGTTTTTCCATTACAGCTGTATCAAGACATCATTTATTAACTAAACTTCCACAGAAGCCTGGCATGCAAATTCCTATTTATGTTATGTTTTCTATTGTGAAAGTGGGTTTCAAGCTACAAACAACTGAGTCTCAAACTTTTGGCAAAGAATCCATTTTTACTGTTGGGACTTGTTTTTGAATTGGGAACGGTTGTGTGTCCCGGTACAGGGAGGGATAATGTAAGTGGTCCCTGTACCTAGACACACACCCCTATTGGCGGACTCTTTAGTCTTAAACATTGCACTTCCTGTTCCGTTGTGTTTTTTTTTTGTTTTTGTGTGTGTGTGTGTGTGTGTGTGTGTGTCAGATGCATGTCATTCTTTCTGCTACTTGTTTTTTAGACACATAATGAATTTACTATTACTCATGTAATTGTGCCAAAGCAGTCTGCGGGACCAGACTATTGTGACGTGGAGAATGTAGAGGAATTATTCAATGTGCAGGATCAACATGATCTCCTCACTCTAGGATGGATTCATGTACGTTTGACCTTTTGGGTTTCAGTTTATTTTTGTGTGGCATGCTATTTTCCTCCTTGAAAAAGTTTAGCCTCTTTTAAATAGCTTCTTCTTTTTAAATTTTTCAAATGTAATAAAGGTCATCATTTAAGTAGTGGTTCTCAAGCGGAGAGAAAAGAATAACAGATATTAAAAAAAATAAAGTTCATCATATTATGGCATGTTTTTCAGTGTTAGACTCTGTCTAAATCTGTCAAATCTGGATTTGGAGAACGTGTATCTTTTGCTTTTTCGTATCATCTAAAGTTAAAAGAGGTAGGAAGAAAGAGAGTAACATTTGGAAATCAGGTGATTTGTTTCAGATGATTTTACATAGCCTAGTGAAGGCTGAGCCAAATTGTTAACTGATTTGGCTACACAACTATTAATGTGGGTCTAAATTAGATTATTTTAAGAAAATATCTGAAAATGTTTCTTTTAAACGTGTTTGTATATATCAGCTACACTTCCTGACACCCCTCAGATAGGCAAACGATGTATGCATCACTGTATAAACAGCCACAGAGTAAGGCAAGAGGATAGGGCCCAAAACATTGAATTCCAACATCCACCAGGCCATCATAGGAGCAAGTCAAATAGACATGAGGTTAAATCTTGGCTGTGCTAAGAATTTACTGTGGGGGCATTGGCAAGTTATTAAGCAATCTGAGCATCAGTTTTATCGTCCATAATATGGAGATCATAATACTTGACTTCACAGGATATTTCATATTAAATGAGATACTATTGGTGAATTTCACAGCACATTTTTTGAGGGACTCAGAAAATTGTACCTATTATAATTGGTGATAATAATCTATCCTTTCTAGCCATAGTGCAATCCAGCTGAGGGAAATTTTTTCCATTCAGTCTCACATAAGCTGGATCTAGGATAACGTCTTGGTGTGTTTTTGCTGCTATAACAAAATGCCTGATATAGGGTAATTTAAAAAGAACAGAAATTTGTTTTGTCTGGTCCTAGAGGCTGGGAAGTCCAAGATCAAGGCACCAGCATTGGTGTCTAGTGAGGGCTGCTCTCAGCTTCCACAAGCAGCCTTCACTAGACACCAATGGCACCTTGTTGCTGTGTCCTCACAGGGTGGAAGGCAGAAGGGCAAGAGAGCACTCCCTTCAACCTTAAGCCCTTTCACAAGCATCTTAATACCATTCATTAGAGTGGAGCCTTTGTGATTACTCACCTCCCAAAGACCACACTTCTTAATACTGTTGCATTGAGGATTAAGTTTCATCATGAATAGTGGTGGAGACCCCACCATTCAAACCATAGCAGGCTGGGATAAACCATCCCTCTAAGATGGGATACTGGCCAAGAAAATTTCCAGGACGCATTCTGGGGACCTCCAAGTGCCCTTGAAGAATGATACATGATCATTTTTACTTGCTTTATAGAGAAGCACTGGGGAGGGGCAGCATCCACACACACACACACACACACACTTCCTAAGCATTTGGTATTATGCAGTTCTGGAGGGTACAGGAGACTTTAGTCCCAACTCCACCTGTAAATTATTATGTTCTATCAGTCAGGACTTCTAGCCTAGTTTCCAGATTCCCTCATTGGCTGAGTGAGGTTCATGAATGCCTTCTCTCCTCACTGGATTTCTGTGAACAGGAAACAAGATACAAGGTGTGAAAACTCTTTGAAAAGTATAAACTGCCTCTCAAATGCAAGAAATTATTTATAATGAAGAGTTTGTAAAACTCTACATATGTGTATTTGCTTTACTTAACAGTAAGTAATATGCATTACAGTTTGCCTGGAAATTGCTGTATTATTTAGCTTAACATGATTTCTGTAAAAAGAATGCCTTATTTAGCTTGACATGATTTCTGTAACAAGAATGCATTTTAAAGCAAAACAAATTCTAGCAAGAATGACAGTCTATTAAACTATGCATTTACATTGACAAGTCAATGTTAGTTTATCTAACAAAACATTTTCCAAATTAGAAACAAAAATTTTCCCCTTATGAGCTACTGTGAACATAATGCATGCAATTGTGAAGGTAAGTTGTTTAATAAGTTTAGCATAATTCTTGAATTCTAGGACTTTTTGTTAAACTCATTTCACCATATCAAATTATTGTGGTTGGATGAAAATACAAAAATGTTACATTTCTAAACCTCAGTGATTGTAATGACTTTTTATGATGTTTTTTATCAAGTGTAATAATAGCAACAAATTCCAGAGCTGGCTTTTTTCAAATACAAATTAGTCATCGGGAAAAAAGGTCTGAAATATAATCAGACAGACATGTATTTGAATTTGGACTTTTTGGTTTAACTAGCTTTATGAGCATCCACAAGTTATCACTTTCTTGCTTACCTCAGTTTCCTCACCTGCAAAATGGAGATAATAATAGCACTTGTTGCTGTGAGAATTCAATGATATGACTCATGGAACGTGATTAGTTCACATTATACAGTTGCAATAAATGGCATCTGCTGCCATTGTTATCATTGTCATCATCATTTTCATTTCCGTAGAGTGAGGGAATGGGAGCCTCATTCTCCCATGGGAAAACTGTTCTCATTGGAATAGACATAATTCCTTTTGGCAGAAATGAAGGACTCAGGTCATGTGGTGTGCATTCCGTGTGGAAATAAATTGACAAGCAAAGTGATTTGTCTGTATGATAACCTGCTTGCCGCCTCCACAGCGCTATAGTTTCTTTGAACAATTTTTAATTTCTTACAAAGACATAGAAGCCTCTATTTTACAAAGAGAAGGTGTTCCTTGTAAGATAACAGGCTGTCAGATGCTCCCACTCGTACCCCCTACTGAAGATTTGCATTTTAAAAGTTAGGATAATTTCCATTCCTTTGTCGATCTAAGTTTTTATAGGCCAAGTGTTATTTTTTCCTTGCAGAACATGTAGCTTTCTGTAAATAATCATCTGATTTTGCCTTCATTCTATTAAAGCAGAAAAAAACTTTTTCTTGCTTTTTTTTTTTTTTTTCCCCAAGACAGAGTCTTGCTCTGTTGTCCAGGCTGGAGTGCAGTAGAGTGATCACAGCTCACTGTAGCCTCAACCTCCCTGGCTCAAGTGCTCCTCTCACCTCAGCCCCCTCAAGTAGTTGAGACTACAGGCACATGCCACCATGTCTAGCTAATTAAAACAACTTTTTTTTTTTTTTGGTAGAGATGGAGTCTACCTATATTGTCCAGGCTGGTCTTGAACCCTTGGGCTCAACTGATCCTCTCACCTTGGCCACTCAAAGTGGGGATTACAGGCATGAGCCACTATGCCTGGCCTAAAAATTGTTTTAAAATCTTACATTTCTTTAATAGAATATAGTTGTGTGTAAAGACATTTAGCTACTACTATGGATCTGTGCCTTTTAGTTAATAAAGACATTAAAATAACAACAGCAATAACAACAGCTAATGACTTTTATTTCTATGTGCTAAGCACTGTTCCAAGAATTTTAATGGACTGTCATATTTCATCTTCATAACAATCCCATGCAGAAAATATTATCCCAATTTTACAGATGATGAAATGGGCAAGAGAAGGCTAAGTAATCTTCACAGTGTCATATAGCTAGTGAGTAATGGTGTCAGGACCTAGACAGTGGTGCCATGAATCTTTGTTTCATGATTAAAATAGTCACATTCTTTTTTTCAAGAGTAATTAGGGTTTAATATGAATTTTTAAAATAACTAGATGTGCATTTCTTTTTTATATTCAAATATGAACCTCTGATTGACCATGCATAAACACATTTGTATGTAGCCAGAAACTTGGCAGATTTCTTTTAATTTATAATCCCTCTTTTTTCCTCCCCATATATTTAGTTGCTATGCAAGATTAGTCCCAAATACCTTTAACAACTTGGAGTCTCCCATTCTCCCATTTATAGGAAATGGCAATCCACAAAACGATACACAGCAACATGTGGTCTATTTAGTGAAAACTTCCTTTTAATGTTCCTAATGTTGTATATACATATCTTGTGTCCAGGGTTTCCAATCACAGCTCTGCTCCTTACCAGCTGTGTGACCACAGGCGCATTATGTAACCTCCCTTAGTTTTGGGATCCTTGTATGTAAAATTCAGATAATAAAATAAGTATCTCATAAATGAGTTGTGATAATGCTATAAGAATCTATTTAAAGCCCCTAGCAAATTAATTTCCAGCTCTTTCTATCCCCCAAAGAAGAAAGTACACCAACACTTCTAGGAGCCTCTTCTCAAAGTCATAGTTATTCCAAAATAGCAAATAATAGGAATGCATAAAGGGAAGGATCATGTCAGCAAAACCTTTTTAAAAATCCCTTATTTGATTAATGGTTAAAAATAATTTTTTAAAAAACAGAATTTTCTATTAAAATAAGCTGTGGCCTTGCCTAAGACAGCTATCCTAGTAAAATTGTCTTCTTTTCTATTTATAGACGCATCCCACTCAAACTGCATTCTTATCCAGCGTTGATCTTCACACTCACTGTTCCTATCAACTCATGTTACCAGAGGCCATTGCCATTGTTTGCTCACCAAAGCATAAAGAGTAAGTGTGACTCTTCAGGGGAGCCCAAAGAAGGCTTTGTCTAGGGCTGCTGGGTTCCTGTGTGTCCAGACACCAGGTTGTGGTACTTGGATTGGCAAGCAGACAACACCCTCGGGAAAAAGAGATGGGTGGCAGTCAGCTGCCATCGACCTGTAGCTCTGCAGTTGAAGGTCCATTCTGTGGCAGAATTACTGATTTTCTTTCTTCAGTTAGCGTGACCTTGAAGTGAATAACATTTAAGAAGGATGCTATCCCAGTTAGCCTTTTTAGGACTCATTTCTACTGTATTATGTTCTACCATAAGAAATGTTCTAGCCTTAGCTGAGAAAAAACCTTTCTAGCTTTGGAGACACTGATTATTGTAGAGTAGTTATGAGCATGGGAATCAAACAAACATATGGAAATCATGGCTCCACCCCTCAAGTGTTGTGTTAGGCAGGATACTTGACCACTGTAGGCCTCTGCCTCTTCATCCCTGATACCTGCCCATCAGGGATGGATGTGAAGATGAAATTAGATAATAGCCTATGTACAGTGCTTAGCATAGTGCCTGGTACCACAGCAGGCACTCAATACCTATTTGCTATTGCTATAATCTGTATTAACATTATTAGAAGAATTCGAAATATCTGCCACTTGTAATTTCCTCTCATGGGACTCTCTGGTGGGGCCTTGGCCTTTCCTGTGGGGTCACACACAATAGCTTATTTGCCTTGTCCCCTTAACGATCCTGCAGGCTCCTAGCAGCAGCATTGCCTTCTCCTGGGTTTCTCTCCTCTGGGCCAGTCACTGGTTAAAAAAAAAAAATCACTATAGAATTCCTAGTTTGTGGGTTCTCAGTCCCATTTGAGGAATATGTATGTGTGTGCTGTTCAAATAAAGCATCTGGAATGCCCAGATGATCCTTAATTTTTCTACCTGTTTTCACTCTGAAATTTAGCACTGGCATCTTCAGGCTCACCAATGCTGGCATGCTTGAGGTTTCTGCTTGTAAAAAAAAGGGCTTTCATCCACACACCAAGGAGCCCAGGCTGTTCAGTGTGAGTACATCATATTAGTTATTTTTCCAGGTATTTCTTATTCACTGCCCCCCAACCTGTTTTTAAATAAATAGTAGCAGTCTAATATAAGATAAAATGCTGTACTGCTTAGTTTGGAGTTTTATCTCAGAAAATTAGTCTATCTGTATACTTAATTTCTGATTTATTCTCAAAATAATTGTATTTACAAGGAAACATCAATATTTCTATAGCAGAATTAATGGTGCACAAAGTTACCTTTCCACTTATATATATGTATGATATTTAAAAGTTTTCTTCAGAGTCCAAATAAGTAAACAATTATCATAGAAAATGGCATTTAAAATGTTGCATGAATTCTTTCTGCGTGATATGGCCAAATTAGTTTTTTCATAGCAATTGTATCAAAACTACGATCATACTTCTTGATTACTTTTGCATAGTCCAAAGAAACATTTGACTACGCCTTTTTTTTTTTTTTCCTAATTTTTTGGCAGTTCTGTGGCTGTAACATCAGAGAACATTATATTGAAATTAGAATTTACTTAAAATGAAAATTATTTGGCAACCCCTGTAAATATTTTTGTTTTTGTTGAAATTAATAAATGTCATTGTATTTGTTCTGATTGGAAATATTTTAAAAATCAGGAACAGTTTAAAATTAGGAAATCTGTACTCCCTCCCTAAAGAAAATCATATGGTAAACATTATGCTAAAATCAAACATATAGTAAAACCAATTTTTTCTTTCCTAGATATGCAAACATGTGTTGGTAAAAGACATAAAAATAATTGTGTTGGATCTGAGGTGATATGTTCTGAATGTAAGCACCGTCAACATCAGACACCTACTCACGGACATGTGGTTGCCGGATTTTCTTAAGATGTTTCCAGAAATGACTGATATTTTATATTTATACATTTTAGATCAGAAAGCTTGATATTTATTGCTGTTGCACATTTTGAAGTTTTCTTTTTGGGTTGCTCTGTGTCAAGAGAGGTTACATGGTGTTAAATCGGTACCTAATAATGTGCCCAAATACTATGACCAGATAATAAATTGTGCTGCAAACAACATGTCTGGTATTTATAGAGGTCTCTGCATACACTTTTAGAGCTTTAGATGATTTACTGTATTTTTTATTCACGTAAAATGTAATTCCAAATAAGAAATTCTGAGTGTATGTAGTCCCCAAAGCAGACCATCTGTTTCTGAAACCTTCCCCTGAGGTAGGTGAGCAGCTTCCGTGTGTAGATGAAATATGGCTGCCATTTATAAAGCTTGTTCTATGTTTTCAGTGTCATGAAATCCCAGGCTCAGAGAGATATCTCTGCAGTGAATCATTGTGTAAGATACAAGAACAACAGGCTTCTACTCAGGGGATCAGGTGTCAGAGGGCCTGAGATAGCAGACGATTCATTAACTTGATTTAGAAGACTAAAAGTAGAGAAGCTTGAGAGAGGAATTTTTTAAAAAGGGCTCAGATAAAAGTACAAAGCCTGTTACTGTGAACATGGACAGAGGTGATAGGAAGAAGAAATAAGACATAAGAAATGACCGGTAATTCTTAGTCGAAAAGAATGAATCAGAAAATAGTTTGGAAAGTTTTGTCATTAAAGGTATCTCTATATAAATTAGTCCCCAGAGAAAGAGAATCAAATAAGTTTGAAACTGAATAGGGTGACATAAATGTAATGTTTTAGTAAGGTGTGAAATGGCATTTGTGGCTATTACCTAGATAGTACAAGCATTTACCTGGATAAAAAGAGACAGATTAAATAGCAGGAATGAGAAACTTGGGTACTCTGTTAGGAAGCTGAATTGGTGGGAAAAACCTGAGGATGGAAACAATGTGGAGAAATTTTAGCTGCAGATACACAGAGGGCAGAACGGAAGTGATATTGTTGAGTTCTTTGAGAATAGGTCCTTCAGGACACTGAAGACTGGTTCTGCAGGTGACATCTTTATCTTGGAAGACATTGCTCCCAGGCACGTTGGGAAATCCTGGGCTGACAACCCTTTCCTTGATCAAGAAACTTGTGATCACTTCTTAATCTCCCTTCTCATCCTTTAGGGCCTTACCTTACTCTAGTCCAGCTTTCTTCTTTTTTCTTTTCAGCGCTTGAGTTTCCTTCTCCAGCCACCTCTTCCTGGATCTCCATGACTTTTCAACAGGGCCAAACTAATCCTATGTAACCTTCTGTCTTCCCACTGTCTTCTGTGCTAGCCTCAGCTATCCCTTCCTTTGCTTTCCTCATGACATTGTATCTGAGTTGCCTAAACAACTCATGTTTCCATGTACTAGCTTCCACTGCTTAGTTCAATGATTTCCACATTCCAAAGAGTATTTCCTGTACACTGTGCTTGGATGGGTTAACATCTGATATGGTTTGGCTATGTCCCAACCCAAATCTCATCTTAAATCGTAGTAGGAGGGACCTGGTGGGAGGTAATTGAATCATTGGGGTGGTTACTTCCATGCTGTTCTCATGATAGTGAGAGAGTTCTCAGGATATCTGATGGTTTCATAAGGGGCTTTTTCCCTTTTGCTCAGCACTTCTTCCTGCCATTATGTGAAGAAGGACGTGTTTTGCTTCCCTTTCTGCAATGATGGCAAGTTTCTTGAGGCCTCCCCAGCAATGCAGAACTGTGAGTCAATTAAACCTCTTTCCTTTAGAAATTACTCAGCCTTGGTCAGTTCTTTATAGTAGCATGAGAATGGACTAATACAACATCCCTCCCTGCTTGTCTAGTCCTCAATTCTGGTACCATGTCACCTGAATTCTGTTCCTGTTCTCATTTATACAGAATCACCTACTATGGGCAGGTCAATGGCTTGTTTCTCTTTCATGGCATCTTCTAGCTATGGAGAGCTTAGGTCTCAGACTTCAGAAGTAGAACTTGGCTTACCTTGTGCATGGACACTTTAGTCTATGGCCACCACTAGTTAAGAGCAGATTAACTCTGCAAGGCTAGCTCCATAGACACCTCACTTTTTTCCTGAGTGGTGCTGTCCTCAGTGTCTTAACACTTAAACACACCATGATATTCTGATATACTTGATCAAAGGAAAATATTATATACTTTATTCAAGTAAAAATAATTGTTGGGACAATGGATAGTTGAGAAATGAGTGAGATCCTCTGTATAAAATTAAAAATTATAGTAATACACTAAGAGGATATAAAATGAGAGTTGTCCGATGAAAAACCTGGGGACATTGAATGGTGCCTAAAGATAGAAAGGACTCAGTTGAGAGCCAAGAACATTTAGCATCTTAGATTTCCAGAAAGATTAGAAAGAGAAGCTATGAGTATGCAAAACCATTATGTCCCTTCTGAATAGCAGGTTAGAAGAGAACCCATTTTTCACTAAGAAAGTATATTGCATTTCATAAATAAGGGAGACATTCTTGGCACTTTTTTTGTAGTTTTTTTGTAGGTTTTTTTTTTTTTTTAAGTACAAACCAAATTAACCAGGATCTCACAGAGTGGGACTGTTGGAGGCGGCAAACCAGGGACCTGACTTTGGCTGCCAGAATGAGGCCCTGGGGCTGTGTCTGAAAGAAGAACCAACAGAAATGTGACCACATCACTAAGTAGTGAACTGGTCACGAGGCAGGTACCATGTTAACCAACCTGGAGATGCCAGTACACACACATGTGCATGAGCACCAGTGTTCATTGGATAAGCTATCTATGGAAGGTCTCTTTCACAACAGGCAAAGAGCACCTTCTCTTTTTTTGAGACAAGGTCTCACACTGTCGCCCAGGCTGGGGTGTAGTGGCACAATCATGGATCACCGCAGCCTTGATCTCCTAGGCTCAAGCTGTCCTCCCATCTCAGCCTCCCGAGTAACTGGGACTCACCACCACACCTGGCTCTTTTTTTTCTATTTTGTAGAAATGGGGTCTTGCTGTGTTGCTAGGGCAGGAGATCCTTCTTTTGAATATGCATCAGTTCCAAAGCTCCATTTGCCACATCCTAAGGCAAAGATGGTTCTTCATTTCTTTTCAGATTTGTGTTTCTGCAGGAAAAAATGAAACAGTTAAGAACTTCCTTTGATTTTTCAATGCTAATTGGTTTGCATAGAGTGCCTGACACTGTATATGTATTTGTTATAGGCTGAATTGTGTCCCCCAAATTCATGTGTTGAGTTCGTTAACCCCCCAGTACCTCAGAATATGACCAAGTTTGGAGATAGGGTCTTTACATAAATAATTAAGTTAAAACGAGGCTAGTAGAGTGGGCACTAATCCAGTATGAGTTGTGTCCTTATAATCAGAGATTAGGACAGACATACACAGAAGGAAGACCATGGGAAAACATAGAAAGAAGACTGCCATCTACAAGCCAAAGAGAGAGATCTCAGAAACCAACCCTGCCAAAACCTAGATCTCAGACTTCCAGCCTCCGGGACTGTGAGAAAATAAATTTCTGTTGTTTAAGCCATCCGGTCTGTGGTATTCTGTTTGGCAGCCCTCACAAACTGATGTGGTACCCGATACATATTTGCTGAAGTTGTTTATTTCCTTTTTCCTTACAGACTGAATTGGAAATGGCTTTCTTTGTTGTCATGCCGGGCAGAAATCATGCTTTCCATAGACCTTGTCAGTTGTAGAAGAGCAAAGCAGAATGTTTGCAGATTATTTTCAGCTACTCAAATTGTTCCTAGTTTTTTTTTTAGTAGGATTTTGCTTGTGGAAATTTGACATTTTATTTGAGGCCACACTGGTTCACTTCTGTTTTCTCCCAATTCATTTCACATTGCAACCACATCAACTGTGCTGGAGACTGTGTTATTACAATGATTTGACCTTAGATTGAGGTTTCTGTTGCAAAACCAGCTGAAGAGGTCCTAAATGTGGAAAGCAGATGTTTCTCTTCTGGCATGTCTTGCAGAATTATCTGGCAAGAGAATATCTTCTGTGAAGAAAATGCTTGAGAAATGTCATGCATTTGGCAATGATTAAGAAAGAAAGGTAAACCTTCAACTCTTTGTTCTTAAAAGAATTTGGCTTGTTAGTTAGTGGGAAGACAACTAAGATGCAAAGAGCTTTTCTGCTCCTTTAAGAAATTTGTTTTCTTTTCTAGTCTTTTGATTCTTCATAAGGCCAGAATATACTTTCTCGGGGACAACTGATGAAAACACGATTTAGTGGCTCTTAGAGATTTAGCATACTGATGTCCAAGAAGACGTTGTTGTTTTTAAAGTATCGAAAGACAGGTCTTCATTTGGACTGCTATACAAAAATTCCATAAACTGGGTGACTTAAACAACACTGTATTTCTGTCTCCCAGTTCTGGTGGCTGGAAATTTGATATCTGGGTGCCAGCATGGTCCAGTTCTTGATGAGAACTCCCTTCCTTATTTGCAGCTGACTGCCTTCTTGCCCTACCCTCAAATGGGGGAGAGAGAAATCATCTCTCTCATGTCTCTGCTTATAAGGACACAAATCCTATCATGAGGGTATGACTCTACCTTCATGACCTAATTATCTCCCAATGACCCCACCTCCAAATATCATCACAATGAGGATGAGGTTTCTGCATATTAATGGTGGGGGGCACCAACATTCAGTCCATAACTAGGCGAGTGCCAACTAGTTAGTTTCTTGTCTTTTTTCTGTGCCATATGGAGGCTCTGCTGTACATCTTCTGAGATCCCATAGTTACTATATTAAAAAGTAACATTCCAATGAGAATGTGAATAGCTTTTATTATATTACCTCTGATCTGGTGTGAAGATGCTTTCAAATAGATTTAAGAAATTACTCATTAAAAGGATATTTTACAAAAGGAATTGCCAGTTGATTAAATCATACTAGGTATTAAATTTTGCCTCATGGAAAAACAAACTTCTTTGACAAAAATAATTTCTTAATTAAAGCCATATCTTTTCATATTAATAATGTTGCTGTATAATTATAATGTTTTAATTTTACAATGTTTTTATAACTAAAGGACTTAGTAAAATCCATATTCCTGTATATGTTTGAACAACCAGAGATACAGAAATGGAAAAGGGAAAGAAAATCCAGGGAAGGGAACATTATTTAGAAAGGAAGCCTGTGATACTCTTAAGGTCTGTCACTACAGCTTACTAGATTTCAGGATGGGGATAGGAGATGCAGAAGATGAGAGAGGAGAAAACAGAGCAGGACCCTGGGGGAGGGAAGGTAGATTAAGAGCATTGCAAACTGTCTTTATTTAATTTGTTTGCTAGAAGTAAATGCCTTGACATTATCTGGACCACAAGACATTTTAAAACCAAATGGAGATAATTAGATTTTTTTTTTCTCTATCAAGGAGGATTACCCGTGCATCTCTATCAGGTAAACAAGAGTTGGCAGTGAAAAATTACAATTGTTTTCATGAATTAGTCATTGTCTCACTGGGTCCCAGATGTACCAATGGAATGCATGGTTAATTCATATTCTTGAGTCTGAAGAGGATGTTTAAAAATTATCCTCTGTATTTTCTCCAAGAGAAAAAGGCATTTACAGATTGATTTAAAAAGAAAAAAAGCTCAATTATGTTTCCTCCTAATATAAAGGCTCACAGACAAGGAAAGCAAAGCAAACAACTAGAAGAGATTTGCTGTGCTCTTGACTTTGGGAAAGGCCATGGGCAAATTATATCATTTTTAGGGAATTTAATTTCCTTACCTACAGAAATAAGGCATGTGAATCAACTGATTCATCTGGCTCTCTTCAGCAATAAAATTTTGTACTTATCAAGGTTCTTCCCAAGGCAATATGTTTTTTATTTTTTAAAAATAACTTATTGAAGCTCAATTCACATAACTTAAAAGTAACCATTTTAATGTGAACAATTTAGTGGCATTTAGCACATTCGATGTTGTGCAACCACCATCCCTATCTAGTTCCAAAACATTTCTGTCACTCCAAAGTAAAACCCCTTGTCCACTGTATTAGTCTGTTTTCACCCTGCTGATAAAGACATACCCGAGACTGGGTAATTTATAAAGAAAAAGAGGTTTAATGGACTCACAGTTCCACTTGGCTGGGGAGGCTTCACAATCATGATGGAAGACAAAAGGCATGTCTTACACGGCAGCAGAGAAGAGAGAATGAGAGACAAGTGAAAGGGATTTCCTCTTATAAAGCCATCAGATCTCGTGAGACTTATTCACTACCATGAGAACAATATGGGGGAACCACCCTCATGATTCAGTTATCTCCCACTGGGTCCCTCCCACAACAGGTGGGAATTATGGGAGCTACAATTCAAAATGAGATTTGGGTGGAGACACAGCCAAACCATATCACCCACTAAGCAGTTGCTCCCCTTCCCTCCCTCTCCCCCCAGCTCCTAGCAACTGCCAATCTGCATTCTGTATGGATCCATCTATTTTGGATATTTCATACAAGTAGAATTGTATAATATGTTAGCTGTTGTGTCTGGCTTCTTTCACTTAGTGTATCATTTTGAAGGCTTATCCGTGTTGTAGTATGTATCAGTCCTTTATTCATCTTTATGGAATAACATTCCATTTAGGTATATACCACATTTTGTTTATTCATCCATTTATGGACATTGATGGACATCCATTGATGGATATTGATGACATTTTGTTTGTTCATCCATTAATGGACACAATAAACAAAAAGACATTTCCTTTTGGTTATTGTGACTAGTAGTGCTCTAAACATGCTTCTACATGCATTTGTTTGAGCACCTGTTTCAATTATTTTGGATCTATACCTAGAAGTGGAATTGCAGGGTTATCTGGTAACTCTAGGCTTAGGTTTTTGAGAGACCTCCAAACTGTTTTTCACAACAGCTGTACCATGTTATATTCCCAACAGCAACATATAAAGTGTCTGATTAATCTACATCCTATTATAGCCATCCTAGTAAAAAGTAGCATCTCATTCTCCTTTTGACAGAGCAATATGTGGTCAGCTTAATTCCTCTAAAGTCAAATTTTAATAGTAAAATAAAGTTGATGATGAAGATGTCTGAGGCCTCCAGAATTCACTCACTCCCATCACTCTCTTAGTGTTGTGGGACACCAGTCCCAAGTCCTTATCAAGGTCACTACCACCATGTTTAGAGGGAGAATTTATTTTTATCAAGGATGGTTAGGTCAGCTGTTTCAGCTGGGTAGGATTAGAAATACAAAAAGAGAGCAACCAACAAAAGGCACTAGTCATAGCACTTTAGAATACTACTCTTGCTTTCCATCAAAGTCAGTGGTTTAAGCATTCGTAAGGAAGAATACTATGTTGAGGCATCTCTCTGAAATCACAGACTTTTTTAAATTTTAAGAGCAAGGGCTCATTCTAAATTTGAAAAATATAATTTACCTGTTTAATATATTTTTGCCTGAGTAGGGGATGTCATTTTTTTTAAAGGAAGGCCTGAAATGACATGATTTTAGGTCATTTTTTAGGGAATTTCAGGTTGTGGCATATGCAGAGAGGTCTTAAAGGAGGAAAAATAATTGATTCAATGAAAGGATAGGGGACTAAGTCTCAAAACTAAATGTGGAGGGGAAGAACCAGAAGGCAAGAACTAAGAAGAGCGGTTCTTTTGACGTGGTATGTCTGCAGCACCACATACTTTTCTCCAAGGATCAGGAAATCTCTTAAGGACCCCTGAGTTTTAGGCCTCTGGAAAACTGTCATTAACCTCACGATACGGAAGCCTGTTCCGTCGTCAGTTTTCCTTGAGGACAGCATTGTTTCAAACCCAGACAAGTAGTAATCATTTTTATTCCCTTTAGCCCAGAAGGGGCTAGAAATTGCTCTAAGGAGGACATTCTGGAAGAACTACAGCCTCCATGAATAAATTAGACTGAGAGGTGGCGAAGTTTGCATGTTCATTTCCCAGATATAAGATGATTCATTTAACCTGAAAGGTGAAATGCTCAGGAAAAGCAGGTGGTCCAGAGATGCCATACTTCTCATTCAACATTGCCTCCATTGCTTGAAATTGGTATCTGATTTTTTCATACAAAAAATGTTATGAATATTACTTTGGAAAATCATAGTGAAGTCGTAGTCACACTTGTGTATGTGGTCCAGTTCTTTGGGGTTCCCTTTTTCCCAGCTGTGCAGCACTCTTACATCTCTGGGACTCTGCTGGGAACATGTCCCATGCAGGTCCTACTTCCCCTTCGCAAACCTCAACCCCCTCTAGCCCCCAGCCCTTTTTATGGTCTACTCAATTCTTACTCTTTAAGTCTCTGCTTAAGCACTGTTTTCTCAGAGAGGCAGCCTCTCCTGAGCCCCTGGCTCAAGTTAGAGCCCATGGCTACAAAAGCCAGTACCCCATAAAATTCTTCTTTTGAACCCCTTACAACGTGCCCAAATGCTTATTTAATGCCCATCTTCCTCACTCGACCGGTACCCCATATAGTTCTTCTTTTGAACCCCTTACAATGTGCCCAACTACTTATTTAATGCCCATCTTCCTCACTCGGCTGAGGGTTCCATCCAGGCAGAACCTTGCCTAGTTCTATTTCCTTGACACTGCTGTCTGTCCTAGCTCATAGTGTTCTTCAGACATTACTTAAGTTGACTCTGCTCTCCCAGGAATAAGCATTACTTCATACTCTGATAAGGAAGAACCCTATCTCAGGCTGCCCCATTTTCTCTCTCTCTCTCTCTCTTTTTTAGGGGGGGCTATCTCTTTCTGAATAAGCTGAACTACAGCAATGGCTTCTGGTTGGACTGCAAGTGTATGTTGGTCCAGACAGCCTCCTCCCTAACTACAGTCAGATGTTCTGTGTTAGAAATTCTTCTAAAGAGAATTTCCTAGCTGCACAAAGGATACCACATTGACAACAGAGGATTATTATTATTTTGAGGCAGAGTTCCACTCCTTTTTGCCCAGACTGGAGTGCAATGGCACGCTTTTGGCTCACTGCAACCCCTGCCTCCGGGTTTCAAGCAATTCTCCTGCCTCAGACTCCTGAGTAGCTGGGATTACAGGTGTATGCCTCCACGCCCAGCTAATTATGTATTTTTAGTAGAGATGGGGTTTCACCGTGTTGGCCAGGCTGGTCTTGAACTCCTGATCTCAGGTGATCTGCCCGCCTCGGCCTCCTGAGAAAACAGAGGATTATTTTTAAGTAAATAATGCCTCTTCCCACACATCTGCTCACAGTAATGGCTGCATGATGTGAATTAATGTCATTAGAAACCCATGCTGTCCTCCAGAGTTGGAGAAGCCTGTCATGGGAAAACTTTGTAGTCATAGAAGGATGTTCCTCTCCTTTGAGAGTGTGGTTTGCTATTGTTAGAGGAGAGAAGAGGATTCCGAAGGCTGTCAAACCTATATGTTGCTGGTTTTATCTCCTCTGGAGATTGGTGTGACACTTATGAAGGGGACTCAGCCACCTGTGCAAAGCCCAGCCTCTTAAGTCACTGGGCATCTAGTGGAATCAGGGGAGGAATTACTGATGGATAACTGGGAGGAGGGTGCTTAGGCACTGCAGTTGAGTGGCTCACAAGGAGAGACCATTTCACTAATGCATATTCAGTGGATGCTTCTGGTTTGCCTGATTTTTGCCTCTGGGCTTGGCTGTTTCAGTCTGAGAGGCCGTTCCAAGAATGTTTCTTTACTAGAGCGCTCATGCTGCCTGGTGGTAAATATGAAGTACAGCAGTGCAACTGACCAGTTTTACTCCAAGGAAACCCTGTAGAGATGACAGCAATGGTTGGCAATTTCTGCTTCAGTTATGAAAGTGATCTGGTGGCAAGTATCTGCACACTAATCCTTAAGTTTAAATCTAGTGGCTATGAGGTGTCCTTGCCTGGGAAGCATGAATTTGCAGCTGAAAGATTTCCCTCGATCATATTCCAGTAGTTCTTAAATTTTGATGTGCATAAGAATCACCAGGGAAATCTGATTGAAGTTCAAGTTTCCAGCCTCAGCTCCAGAGATTCTAGCTCAGCGGGTGTTAGATGTGACCCAGGACTCTACCCATTTAAAATGAACTTCCAATGAGGTTGGTCCCTATAGCCTATTCTATGGGAGATGCTGGCCTAATGGCTAAAAATATAAGTTGGAAACCAAGCACAAGAAGGAGCAAGCTGATATCTTTGCCAGCAGCATGACATTGGGCTGCTGCTAGCCTCAGTTACTCTTCTGTAAAAAGGCAGTAATGTTCAGGTGCTGTGCCTCATGCATGTAATCCCAGCACTTTAGGAGGCCAAAGCAGGGGGATCGTTTGAGCCTAGGAGTTCAAGACCAGCCTGGGCAACATGGCAAGACCCCATCTCTATTTTTTTTTTAAAAGGCAGACCAAAATAATAGGGCTGTTGTAGGAGAAAATAAGATCCTAATATAAAGAGCTTGATACAGGCTGTGGTCATGGCGGGCACCAGTACATCCTAGCTCTTATTATTTGTAGTATTAACCCTAATTATCTGCAAGTTACAGGGCCAGAGAATACTGGGGAAGTTCGGGTTTTCTGGACCAAACAGACACTCAGTCCTGGGCCTGGAGGTCTCTGCAGTGAGGTGCTGCCACGGACAGAGCCACCTTCGCTCCTCAGGACAACCAGTAGCTGCTGACACACACTGTATGCACTGGAGGGCAAGCAGCTCCCAGCTTGGGAGCAACTGAGGGTGGTGAACAGCCTGGGCAAGGAGTGGTCTGAGGCTAAGACCCTGAACGGCAGGGTCAGTATTTTTTTATATCCTTGTGCCTCAGGCCAAATGGGCAAAGGAACAGCTGAAGTTGGTAACTCTCCTATCCAGTTGCGTTTCTAGAGCAATCTCTGTCTCCTCATCTATAAAGTGGGCTGATAGTAATACTTCCCCAGATAGTTGTGAAGAACAGCTGAGAGATGCTATGTGTAAAACCCTTCGCCAGATGATTGATGCTAATAGTCCTTGGAAAGTATTGTTATCTCTCTCATTCCTTCTGGCATGAATATATCCATAGTATCCTTTTCAAAGACAGAGATCAGAAGAAGGGAAACAGATGGTCCAGATGTGTAGTGAGATTTTAAGGCAGTGTTTCTCAATGTTTTTTAAAAAATCCATGTTTCCCTCAATGAACATAGAAGTCAGATCTGTTTCTATATGTACATATATATGTGTGTGTGTATATATATAAGTTTAATACATAGTGTATGCATTAAAAGACATATCTTGTATATTAAAAGTCACACACATACATGTGTATACATATGGGAAATGTATATGTGTGTGTGATTTTTAATATACAAGATATTACTTTTAAGATATATAGGCACAGCGGCTCATGCCTATAATTCCAGCATTTTGGGAGGCCAAGAGGAGAGAATTGCTTGAGCCCAGAAGTTCAAGGCTGCAATGAGCTATGATTACACCATTGCACTCCAGCGACAGAGTGAGACCTTATCTCTAATATATATAGTGTATATATATACACACACACATATATATGTGTGTATATGTGTATATATACGTGTGTGTATGTGTAATTGTTTTCGCCCATCAGGTTACCGGTACTGGGGTTATGAGTGTAAAGTAATATAATCACTTTGCAAGTTATGAGGTACTGTAGATTATCCCATTGATACACTGTAGTCCATGTTATTTTTTAAAATCTCCAATGTATTCTCAAACTATTCCTCTTTACAGAACCGAAATGCAGCTCCCCACTTTAGGTAATGTGATTCTACCCTTTGCTTGAGAAACATATCCATCCTAATTGTCATGTGCTCAGCTGGACCACTAGAGGGAGCCATCCTGTAACGGGTGAGGTCAACCTAACGTGATCTTAGTCGGGTATTGATCGGAGGCCAACGCTAGAAGTTACCAGTAGCCTATTTCAGATTTATTAAAAAACACATAGGTAACGAGTCAGAGCTTTGGCTAGGAATGACTTGGAAAAGAACTGAAGGCACAATTCCACAGAACATTCACAGTTGTGTGCTAGAGACAGAGAGGAGCGGGAAAGTGTTTTAGAAGCATTTGCGGTGGACAATGGAAGGCCCGGCTTCATCGTATTCCTGTTTGCTGATCCACATCTGCTGGAAGGTGGACAGAGAGGCCAGGATGGAGCCACCGATCCAGACAGAGTATTTGCGCTCCGGAGGGGCAATGATCTGTCAGTCAAGATGAAAAAGAAGGGTCATTAATGTCATCATGAGTGCAGTCGTTAGTGCGAGAGGACAGAGCCTGGGTGTTCTACCATGGCGTAGTTTCTTGTTCAGCAGGGACACAGGCTTGTCTGTTAGATGCCAATTGTGTCCTAATTGTGTCATGTTCTTGGCAGGACCGCCAGAGGGAGCCACGGGTTTAGAAATTCTTCAGTAAGCACATTCGTTTTTCTCATGTGTAACTCCTCAACCACACTATTGAGCAAACCGAGTTGGCTGCAAATCTAGCCATGGCCCCCACTTAAGAACCCTGGCAATGCCTCTGATTTCCATGAACTCTGCCTCAGAATTCAACACGAAACACTTTCTGTAGAAACTCTAGGCTATTCAAAGGAGAAGTTGTAATTGTGCTAGGACTTACTATACAAATGTTTTTCGACGTGGTGAAGCGAACTACCACTTTTCACCCAGATGCTCTGTTTAACAATGGGGGATTCAGGGTCCCCTGCTGGGGACATTCCCTTGCAATAGGTGCCTCTTAAGCTGCACTGGTTGGCCTTTCCCAGTGCACAGCCCTAACATGCAAGGCATGCTCATGTTTCTTAAATAAATGAATGGTTTAGGCACAGAGAACAGTGAAAACTGGTTAACCAGTTTAATCTTTATCTTCTGAGCTCTGCTTGAGCATGTACTTCTTAATACAAAGTACTGATATTTACTGAGCACATAATTATATGCCAGACACTATGCTAAGCATTTTACATGTATTATCTCATTTGTTTCTCATAAATATCTTGAAGAATAAGTCTTAAATTACTCCCATATTACATATGAGGAAACAGAGGCTGAGACAGTTTAAGTAACTGACCCAGGTAACACTGGTTATATCAGTGTCAGATCTAATATTCAAACCTGGGTTCTCCCAGGTGGTTTTTTGTTTTGTTTTGTTTTTAAAAATAACCTTTTTATTTTGAAATAATTTTAGATTTTCAGAAAAGTTGTAAAGAATTTAATATAGTTTGGATGTCTCCTCCAAATCTCATGTTGGGATGTAATCCCCAGTGTTGGAGGTGGGGTCTGGTGGGAGGTGTTTGGATCACAGGGGTGGATCTCTCATGAATGGCTTAGGCTGTCTCCTTGGTGATAAGTGAGCTCTTCTTCCGAGTTCACATGAGAGATCTGGTCATTTCAAAGTGTGTGGCACCCTCCCCCCCCACCCCTGCCCTCTCTGTTACCCCTGCTTTTGCCATGTGAGGTGTCTGCCCCTGCTTTGCCTTCCACCATGATTCGAAGCTTTCTGAGACTGAGGCCTTCCCAGAAGCTGATGCTAGAGCTATGTTTCCTGTACAGCCTGCTGAACTGTGAGCCAATTAAACCTCTTTTCTTTACAAATTACCCAAGTCTCAGGTATTTCTTTATAGCAATGCAAGAACAGCCTATGGCAAATTCTATGGGAGTTCCCATAGGTCCCTCATCCAGTTCCGTTTTCACCAAATGTTATCATCTTATTGTCCCAGGTTTTTCCTGGTGCTCTGTACTATCTCACTACATTGGGGCCCAGAGTTTCACATTCATTTCTATTCAAGAAACTAAGTTTAGAGAACTAGGAACTGCCCAACTCTAGCAATAGCCTCTTTCTGTTATCGACCCTCAACCAGATTAACTCTGTAGTGAGCCCAGCTGCTGGCTTCATTCTCCTCCCTCTGCTGTGAAAATAAGAGGGAGGTAAGAGCTGATCAGAACGGCATCCAAGAAACACAAACCCTGTTGGAAAACAGTCTCTCTTCTCTCACGCTGAAGTGTTTTAGGGCAGGACTAGTCAGAGCCTGTCATGGAGAGAGAAAGTGTGCGTGTTTCAGTCTAGCACACTCTCTAATGTTAGCTGCATACTCCTAAAAAACAGAAGGGAGTGCAAAGAGGAGAGAATTTGTTTAAATACCCACGTGTGTGAACTGCACTAGAATTGCCCCTCTGCTTCCTGTGACATGAGTCAGAAAGTCCCAAGTGTGGCCTTCTTACTTCAGAGAGTGATAATAGCCTTTGAGAAGTGACCAGCCACAGGTTAAGTTTGCCTCCAAAGAATTATCTCCATTTAATCCCTGAGTTCCCTTCACTAGGGCTCAACATTCACATCACATACAGGGGTCCTGGGTGGCTCAGGGACTAAGCTTGGTCATCCTGGAGTCATTCAGTGCTTCTGAGCGCCTGTATCAAAAGATGTGCTAGACAGAGGAATGAAGATAAAATTCGAATTCCTGGCCACGGGATTGAGGTTAGTAATGGAAGAAGAGTATAACGCTCCTGAATCTACAGTGTTTAAAGTTCTTCAGAAATAAGTCTAGGTCATCTGTATTTTTTTAAAATGTGTTACATGCATGATGCATTATTTTTTGTGTCGAGTAAACAAAATGCATATTTTAAAGAGATATGAACATGTGGGGAGCTCTGCTGATCTTGATTGCAGCTGCTGAAAGTAGCTGATAAGGATAAACAGAGATCAAATTTTGTATAAAGTCACTCAATTTTTCTTATGAACTGGATTGACTTACATCCTGTAAAATATGGGATTTGTGTCCACTACCTACCCCTAAAACCCACAATTGCGTGTCACTAAAATACAGTCTCTGAAGAGTTCTCGTCTGTGGTTATAGGGCTGACACTGCTGGTATCATTGCCACTGAGTCTGTCACTGAACAGTACCTTGATCTTCATGGTGCTGGGCGCTAGGGCTGTGATCTCCTTCTGCATTCGGTCGGCAATGCCAGGGTACATAGTGGTGCCTCCTGATAGGACATTGTTAGCGTAGAGGTCCTTCCTGATGTCAATATCACACTTCATGATGCTGTTGTAGGTGGTTTCATGGATGCCTGCAGACTCCATCCCTGGAAAAGAGACACAGGCCATGGTCCTTAGGTGGAGAGTAAAACCCAGGCTAGACGTGGACGACCAAACTTGAGCATCTGGATGATCTTGCAGTGGACTGAGGCTGGGATGACATAATAATCTAGGAACCACCTGTCTGAGAGACTAAAGGGTCTTGTTACGCTCTATGTCTTCCTGACTCCCTTCCGATGAGGAAGCCCTGCTGCAGCATCCTGAGGCACAGGCTACAACAGGTATCACTGATTTTTTTTAACAGACTCACTACTCACTCCATGTGGTTTAAATAAGGGGTGAAGCCTTCCAATTCCCTGTAAAGCTTCCATGCTGAGCCAATGTTGCAGCCACTCTTCAGAGTTCTCCCAGGTCTCCATTTGACAGCTACCTTGCATCTACCCCAGCCCCCAAAGCTAATGGGGCTGGATTATCAGGAAAATGTTCTATCCTGTTCAGACAAAGGATCATTTTTTCCAATCTTGCTAAAATTTTTTTGGGGGGCAGGTCTGGACTTTTGTTAATTTCTGATGCAGGTGTTTCGAAAAAACCTCTAGGTGCCCCTTCATCTTCTGCGGTGCTGTGATGTAATGATAACGTTAACAATAGCACTACCTGATTATTAATTACTAGTGATATCTGATAATTATTGAATGCTTGCTTTTGCCAGGCAGTGGGCTAAATGTTCTTTATCTATCTCATGTAATTCTCACAGCCATTCTAGGACATAAGTAATATTACAGTCTCCACTTTATATATGAGGAGACAAATTGGGAAGGTTAAGTGACTTTCCCAAGATCAAGACAACTAAGACTGAAACCCAGGCTCATCCCTCTCAGAGCCTGCCTATGTAAACAACTATACAAACCTGTCTCTCCAAGACAATGTGGATGTAGGAACAGACTCACTTTGAGTGCTCTTCTATTTTTCTCTCCCCCAGCATTCCCAAATTCTCAGCATTCAGCACACCCTCCCTACCCTTTCCACTGTCTCCAAAGCATAGGCATTATTTAATTCTTTCGTCATACACCAAGAATGCTTTGAGCTTAACTGCAACATAGATATTGTTTTCTTAGAAAGAAAACTTCTTTCCTGGCCTCATTATGTCTTCTCACCTTGAATATGTGGCACTTTCCCTTTTTCTGGTTTAGAAATGCTTTTGGTCTTGGGGCAACTGTCACTTGTCTCCATGTTCTGGAGGCTGTCTTGATACGGGAGAAGACAATGACTCCCCTTCCCAGGAAAAGGGCGTTTGTTGCCTACCGATGAAGGATGGCTGGAACAGGGTCTCTGGGCAGCGGAAGCGTTCATTTCCGATGGTGATCACTTGCCCATCAGGCAGCTCGTAACTCTTCTCAAGGGAGGAGGAGGATGCGGCAGTGGCCATCTCATTTTCAAAGTCCAGAGCTACATAACACAGTTTCTCCTTGATGTCCCGGACAATCTCACGCTCAGCTGTCAACCAGATACAAACATTGTGGCAAACATTAGGGTCTGCACAGGTGGTAAAGATCTACCTACCCTACTTCAGTGTCTCCCTCAAGATATACGCCTTCAAAAAATGTGTCAGTTCAATATTCTGCAATCCAAAATCCATGATGATAATGATGTAGTAGGGCCACCAGGGAATCACCTCTGTTCCTAGCACAGTGTCTCATGCATAGTAGGCCCTCAGTATGCGTTGTCTGGGAAATGTATAACAAGAATAAAATGAGCTAGCTAGAGAAAGGCTCACAGTAGGGGATCCTTTTTTACCATGACTTTTTTTTGTTTTTTTTGCAGGATAACTATTCTCTGTTATAATTATTTTATAACAGAAAGTTTGTTATATTGTATTTTCAGTTAACCAGGAAGTTTTAGGCTGAATCAGCTCCTCAGGGGCCTCAGAATTTTCTAGAAGTCTGAGATCATGTTGCTTGGGCCAGTAAATAGCAGCTCAACCCTTTGGCACATTTCTCACCCTCCAGGAAAGAGGTGGTGCTGTCTCAGGACCAGGCCTAGTCCGGAGGTTTTCAGCAGTGCATACTGTACAAGATACGGAAGAAGTGGGCGGGCAGAGACCTTTCAGACTTCTGCTCTCTCAAGTTACAGGCTATTAATTATATC
The DNA here is from genome assembly GCF_003255815.1 of Theropithecus gelada. Classification (NCBI taxonomy): domain Eukaryota; kingdom Metazoa; phylum Chordata; class Mammalia; order Primates; family Cercopithecidae; genus Theropithecus; species Theropithecus gelada. Next base: position 85,441,135 of record NC_037677.1, read on the forward strand.
TGAGGCTCTAGGAACCTTTTTGAGATTCTTGAGATTCTTTGTAGGGAGCAGAGGAGGAATGCAATTATTCAACTTCATATTGCAAGTGGAGACTTTAACAGTGGCAGGGTTCAAGTTTCAAGCCTCAAATTTGGAGCATAAAGTAAGCCACAGGCACATTCAGAAACCTAAACGTGTGGACAATACCAAATTGCTAAGGGGAGGGCAGGTAGCTGGAGCCACCAGCACTGAGGACATACCATGTTTCTGGCAATGCTGACACTTTCCTCTTGTGAGGGAGGACTGGGTGCGCCGGCTTAGAATCTGAATACATATGTGTCACTGTGTTAGCTATTAACACGTATCACTGGTAATAGCTAACAATTATTGAATACTTACTCTATGTCAAGTATTCCACATGCATTCTTCCATTTAATACTCATAACAATCATGTGATATAGGATCTATTATTATCAGCATTTTACAAATAAAGAGACTGTGGTTGGTTAACTTGTTCAAGCTCACAGAGCTACTGAGTAGCAGAGTTGGGACTCAAGTCCTATCACAATGTCTCCTGCCAATCACCACACCGTGCCATCTTCAGTCTCTGCACAATCTTCTTCTATTTGCTAATGGAGGGGATTTTAAAAAGATCAAGTATGCAACACTGACTAATGCATAACACTGGGTGTCTATAACTGTTCTCCTCTAGGAAATAGTGTAATCATTTTGCAACTTCACATAGCAAAGAAAGATGTGCTTTGCTCTGTGCATTAGAGCCAGGCCTTGCCATTTGCAAATCTTCATCCTATCATCTCCTTGGATAGTGAGGATTGTCCTGGAAGTTGCTGAGCAACACACTGATCCCCTCTGCCCCTTATCTCCCACAGGCCTCACCGGTAGTAACGAAGGAATAGCCACGCTCAGTCAGGATCTTCATGAGGTAGTCAGTGAGATCTCGGCCAGCCAGATCCAGACGCATGATGGCATGGGGCAAGGCATAGCCTTCATAGATGGGGACATTGTGGGTGACACCATCTCCAGAGTCCAGCACGATGCCTGGGAGACAGTTGGGCATGATAGAAGTCACCATGGCAGCTGGCATGTGGTTACTTGCTGGCCAAGTAGAGGGAAGCCTTGGGGAGAGGGAATTTCTGAGCTTCTTATTTAAGAAGAGAAAAGAGGGCATGTGATAGGAGAGGTGAGGTGGGACAGGGCTTGGGGAAGATGAAAAAAAGGGAAGAACAGGAAGAGGAAAACAGTATAAAAAAGTTCTGCTAGAATTATGAGGTCGAGGGCTTATTTTGAACACGAGAAGATCTTTTAGGGCTGGGTTCAGCTGTGTCCATTCTAACTCAGCCCCAGTCCATCACCCCCATGTGTTAATGACCGTTCAGTCCCATCTCTGGTGGTGCGCTTCGACCAACTTCCTGCCCCTCCCAGTCACCTACCAGTTGTGCGTCCAGAGGCGTAGAGGGACAGCACCGCCTGGATAGCAACGTACATGGCTGGGACATTGAAAGTCTCAAACATAATCTGCAAAGCAATCCAAAAAGCTGTTAGTGAAGGTGCCGATCTGACAAAGAATGGTCAGGAGAGCACACCTGGTTGATGGATGTAGAGGGGCCTGACCTGTTCTGGGCAGAGGAGGCCAAAGTAAGAAGGATCAGAACAGCCCTGGTCACATAAAGAGGAGAAATGAAGGTGTGAATGGGGAGCCATGACATCAGTGGCCTGACAGGGTGGGGAGGGGAAGAAGCAGTGTGCACACAAGGCTTGGCCAGGGGAAAGGAAAGTCTAGCTTCTGTCTGTGGTCTTGGCTTTGACTAATAGTCACCAAACTAATAGTTGACTACTAGTGGCTTCATTCCAGGTCTCTTAACTATAAACAGAGGAGGAGTTTGGACTAAATGAGATCTCCAGTTTTTCCAGTGCAGACAGTCTAGGGCTTATTAACTATGTCAAAGCCAGAAGAAAAAGAGAAGACAACATTCAGGTTTTGATTTCTCTGGTATAAAGAAAGAAAACTTTTAAATCTGAAGCTCAGGCTGGCTAGGATTAACCCCATTTCTGTGATTTGCCTGAGGTTCCATTTAATGGATTCCACTTTTTTATGTAGTTGCTGGGTCAATGCTAACCCTAGAATCTGAGGCCATTCTGGCTGCAGTGGGAGAGGCCCTGATTCCAGGAAGACAGGACCTGCCCACGGGTGATAGAGGACCACATAGAATGTCAGTGTCCCAGTTGGTACAGTCCAGGGACAAGATTAGAACCAAGCCCTTCCAGGTCACTTGTGAGAAGTTTGTGCATCAGGAGATGTCTGTGGGTCTTCATTTCTCCCTCTGTAAGACCTTTCCTACTCTATTAACCAAACTGTCTGACATCATTCACTAGCGAGCCATAATTTCCAACCTTTTTTTTTTTTTTTTTGCCTTCACACCATTGACAGGAACAATAATTCATCAGAAGCAACATCTCTTGCGACATGCAGTGATTTTCAGGCCTACAGATGTTTCCCTGTGGAGAATAAGTGCTAGTGGGTTGGTGCAAGCACCAGGAGCTCTTCTGAGGAAAAGGCCTTGCAGTTATTTACATTTATGATTCTCCAATGCTGGAAGATCATGGATCAATCCCAGGCTCTGCCAGTTCTGGCTATGTGACCCTGGGAGAATCATTTAATGTATCTGAACCTCAATTTCTTCATTTATATAAACAATATAATCATAGTTCCTGCTTCACATTGCTAGAACTTAAAGAGACAATGAATGTAAAATGCTGAGCCTAGTACTTGACCATAATGTTGTTATTTAATAGCTCATCCAAGCTAGAAAACTCCTCTGTCTGGTGGACTGGATGGGATTCTATCATAAGGTCTTTAGCTTCAAACAAGTAATAATAATGACAATAATAACTATTATTTGTTGGATGTTTATTAGGAACCATGATATACATCTGTCATTTCACCTTGTTGTTAATGTTCACATCAATCTTTTTGAAAAATAATAGTATTAATATTACTTCCAACTTATAGACAAGGAAACTAAGGCTCTGAGAAATTAACGGAATTCTTTAAGGTTACATAACTGATAAGTGGCAGATCCAGTTTTCAAACCTAGATATGTCTGACTCTCGAACCCAAATTCCTAATGTTATGTGATGCTGCATTTTGAAGTGACTTCTCCTTAGACATTTTAACTTAAACGTGGCCCCTTCTCAATGAAATCTTTTAAATTTCCTATTGCTTTTGGAGGCAAAGGGCTGGTCCCTGCAGGAAGGATGCAAGTACCATCAAGCTGTTCCTGTCCTTTGGGATCCCTGAGTTCATTGAACGTTGTCAGTCTGTTGGTGGACTCCTAGCTCTGGCCTTCTCTCTGCTGTCCTACATAGCCTCCTTCTAACAGAACTTTCCCCAGACCCCAAAGTGTTGTGTGCTGGGGTAGCATACTTACCTGGGTCATTTTTTCCCGATTGGCCTTGGGGTTCAGGGGCGCCTCCGTGAGCAGGGTGGGATGCTCTCCAGGGGCAACACGAAGCTCGTTGTAGAAAGAGTGGTGCCAGATCTAGTGAGTTGGGGGACAGAGAAGAAACACAATGATGTGCTGTCATGAAGCCCTGCATTTCCCAAAAAGGGACCAGAAGCTACTTGACACCAAGACCAAAGGAAATGCTACAAATACTCATCATGTGTCCATGGTTTTATAGATGCAGAGACTGAAGGTCAAAGTGTGTGAGTACCTTCCCAAATGATTCACATCTAGTAAGTGACTGAGCAGAATCCCTAACCCAGATCTGTGAGGCAGGATGGTATACTGGTTAAGGGCACAACCCTTGATCAAACCTTGGGTTCAAAGCCCAGCTTGGACACTTCTTGGTTGTGTGAGTTTAGGCAAGTTTTTAACCCTTCTCAGCATCAGTCTCATGATTGGTAATAGGGAGATGAAAATAATTAGTGTGTACCTCATTGGGTCTTTGTCCAAATGAATAAGGTAACCCTTGAGTTATTGTTCAGCCCAGTGTCTGGCCCAGAATCAATGTTATTATCATTCAACTCTATTTTCTTTGTTCTCTCTTTCCATTTTAATGTTCATGGGAAAATGATTTAATTTTGTAAATAAAAAGACAAATGAATGTGTATATGAATAAATGACGCTTACTTGGAAACCTAATTGACACTTTTAATGCTTCTAGAGAAGTTGCCCTTTGCAATGTATATGAAGAAGAGAACAGGGCTCCCTGACTCTTGCCTCCATCATCCTTTTTGCTCTCGAGGGATGAGAAAAGCTTCCTCTATCAGCACACTCTGGATCTTTCACTCACAGTGAGACTTTTGGCCTTCAGCTGTTTCCAAAAGGCCCACACCTACGTATAGTGTGTCTATGTGAAGGTACTTTGGACATAACTACATTTGCTTTATGGTTGAGCACTTTCTTTAATTCCTAGATGCCGAAAAGAACAAACCATTGCAAAAAGGACTAAATTGATTAATCTTTAAAAGCTTGAAAATTCTCCACCAGAGCCACGAATATGAGATTCACCCAAAATCAAAACAGAGCAAAACAAGAACTGCTGATGAAAGCTTATAAATTAGCAAAAGCAAAATTAGCTTTCAAGACTATCTTATTCCACTTTCTTTTGTTTTGGATTTGTGGTTGATGGAAAGGAAATGAAACTTCTCAAAGTTTTGTTTCTTTAGTGGATTGAAAGCAGCAGACTGCTCAAAAAATCCTGCCAGTCTCAACAAGCAACCCTTCTCCTTCTCTCTCGCTTTCTCTTCACCCCCACCAGAAGATACTTTGAATTTAAATTTTAGAAATAAGGGAAGTTTTTTGCTCTAATAGTCTCTCTCTAGGAGGATACATTCTAAGATGTTGTCAGCTCCATGGAGAAATTCTAAAATAATATTTTCCTGTTGATATTGATATCTTTTTCTCTGTGCAAACTGCAATCTTACCAAATCTAGAATCCTCAATTAAGCAAACCTACTGATAGGAAATTTTTGTAGAAAGATGGAGCTTGGAGCATTACTGCTGATAAATTCTGACAACATTGTGTATTATTTTTTAAGTGACAAATTGTGTGTGTGTAGTAGTAGTAGTAATAGTAGTAGTAGTAATGAGCTGATAGATAAATAAAAGGCCAGATGTTGTGATTCTGATATATCTTGCTGCATTTAAAATTTGTATGTCACTTTCTCATTATTTCTTCTGTTTTTTCTCTGATCACTGGTGTCTGTAATGTTTAATGACCAAACATCAAAATCTTAGAATTTAGCTCTTCTTCTCATTAGCTCTTCTATAAGTGTCTGGGAGATAAGGCCTCATGTAATGCAACACAGAGAAATAATTTTTAAAATATTTGTCATATAGCTTTTTTCAGTGGCTATTGTGCTTCGGTGTGTGGTGAGACATTCAGAAATCTAACAAATCTGCAATGTTACAGTCCTGTTTACTATAGTGAAAACAAAAACATTTTTAATGTAGATGTTTAGAGTGAGTTAATGAACACCTTTCAAGAATGGGCTGTTTAAGGTCCAGCATTTCAAGCATTTCAAGCCCTCTTTAGCTGTATTGCACTGAGAGGGATAGCCATACAGCCCCTGATGAGAATGAAAGACGGGTTATTCTCTGAGCTGCTGCTCATGCACTGCTTGTCCTAGGAGGGCAACCGAGTTGACATGAGCAACAGATGATTAATTCCCTGCAGTGGCAAAGGGCTACTCTTCTCATCTACAGAACTGTCATCCACTAATTAGTTAATAAACCCTAATAGGCAAGGACATTGTTTTTCCTTTTCTTTAGAGACAGAGTCTTGCTCTGTTGCCCAGGCTGGAGTGCAGTGGTATGATCAACTCACCTCACTGCAGCTTCGATCTCCTGGGCCTGAATGATCCTACCACCTCAGCCTCCTGAGTAGCTGGGACTACAGTTGCATGCTACCACACACTGTTAATTAAACATTTTTTTTTTTTTTTCTTAGTAGAGACAGGGTTTTGCTATGTTGCCCAGGCTGGTCTCGAACTCCTGGCTTCAAGTGATCCAAAGTGTTGGGATTACAGGTGTGAGTCACTGTGCCCTGCAGGATTTTTTTCTTCTTTTTTTTGAGATAGAGTCTCATTCCCTCACCTAGGCTAGAGTAGGATCTTGGCCCACTGCAGCCTCCATCTCCCAGGCTCAAGTGATCCTCCCACCTCAATCTCTCAAGTAGCTTGGACTGAGGTGTGTGCCACCATGCCTGGCTAATTTCATTTATTTTTTGTAGAGATAGGATCTCACTATGTTACCCAGCCTGGTCTCAAACTCCTGGGCTAAGTGATCCTCCCACCTTGGCTTCCCAAAGTATTGGGATTACAGGTATGAGCAACTGTGCCTGGCAAGGGAAGTTTTTTTAAAGAGACATTTCAGGAATTTTTTTTCAATGGGTAATAACCCACAATGAACATTAACAAGTAAAAGTAAAGTTGAACAATGTGAGCCAGTTATTTCCCCAGCAGTAGCATGGTGTTCTGTATCAGGGAACACAGGGATTATGTATCCTGAGGGCCCAAGCTGCAGCAAACCTCCCATACCTTTTCCATGTCGTCCCAATTGGTAATGATGCCGTGTTCTATCGGGTACTTCAGGGTCAGGATTCCTCTTTTGCTCTGTGCTTCGTCACCCACGTAGCTGTCTTTTTGTCCCATTCCCACCATCACCCCCTAAAAAGGTTCAACACATTATGAGTCAGCATCTTCCAGAACTTGTGAATTAATTACAGTCAAGCCACAAAAGGTTAAATCATTGAGATGGAAAGTTTCTCTTCTGATTATCAGCAACAATAAACATATTGAGTCTCATTGCCACTATGCTCTTAAGCAACATTCTGTAGTTGATTGGAAAAAGACCAGAATTGCCTTCAAATAAAAGGAGATGTTGGGGGAAAGTCAACTTTACTTTGTATTTTTATCTCCTATGTTCCTTGATGAGCTTTTTTAGAGCAGAGATCATGTCTGTCTTGTCCATCACTATAGCAAATTGCATGGCATATTTGTGGCACTCAATAATTATTTGTTGAGAGAAGGATTAAAATTTTACGTATTTGTTAAATGGCATTTTGTGTCTTATAAATCCTTTAAACTGTACTTTTAAAGTCATCACCTACCCAAAAGAATATGAGTATTATTTTCTAACTATTATAAGCAAAAGCATTGCATCTACAAACAACCACTTGAGGCTTGATTTCTAATGGATAAGTTCATACCAATCAACTGTGAAGACATTTGCCTAAATTAGTCAGCTGCATTTTTAAAAAAATCATTATGGTGAAGCTCTTAAAAACTTACTGTTACTAGATTTTAAATTGCACTGGAGTGACTATTTCAGAACTACAAAACAGCCGTGGCTACTATGGACCCGTAAAAGAGCGACTTGTGCGGAATATCTCCACTGCATAAAGATCAACGAATTCAGACAGACTGCATTCATTGGGAGAGGGTTCTATTATTTATTCTCATGAGTATATCCCAAGCAGAGAGGCATAAACATCAATCAGATAGCCCCAAAGCACAAAATACATTTCTGATGTGAAGGAGATTTTCTGAGATGAAATTACTGAGTTTTTACCATGTGATGCCACCAATGCTTTGTTTACACATAATATGTAGAATTACCATGTGGCTGTCCAAATATATTTTGTTGACAGCTAATATTATGTAAAATTGCATTTGGTATTCATCTAACATCAACTCTGTATGGTTAAGTGACCTGGACTTTTAATGTAGTTTCTTTCCAAACAGTAGCTTTGGTATGCATCAGGATAATGTATAAGCATTTCTGATGGTGAGGAAATGATTTTGATGATGATGATGACTATATTTAGACAAAAAGGACACATGAAAAAGGGGCAGATTTTGTATCTGATAGACACCCATCAGATAATCTGTCTACGTTGTATGTGAAATTGGCATTTACTCCTGGACCTTAATCATGAGAGGTATATTTTTAACAAGGATACATAACTTCTGGGCAGAAAGAGATAGACAATCTGTGGATAAACATGGGCACAGAGGAACCTGCTCTGTGCCCTGTTATGTTCCAATCATAATTTTCCTCACCTGATGTCTGGGACGTCCCACAATGGATGGGAAAACAGCCCTGGGAGCATCGTCCCCAGCAAAGCCGGCCTTACAGAGCCCAGAGCCATTGTCACACACCAAGGCAGTGCTGTCCTCTTCTTCACACATAGCTGGAGCTGCTTCACAGGATTCTATTGTAAACAGGGAGGAAGCAACCTCAGCTGTAATTGGGCATTTGTGGCACTTACCTGACAACTCCCACCTCCAAGGCTGGGTTTGGGGGCCCTCCTCTGTTCTCCTAGTGCTCTCCTGTCACCCTTATCTAATACAGCACTCATCTGGAAGTACTTTAGTTAGACTGTAAGGTTTCAGTAAGGTGAAACTCTGACTTCCGAAACTGACTTCTATGTTTATACAACTTTAGTGTAGTGACCAGCATCTCATGTGTTCTCGTGAGCACTTTAAAGGTGGATTGAGCCAGTGAATGAATAAATAAACTGCAGAGCACAGATGGGAACTCCAGACTCTGAGACCAGATCTTTGCAGAGAGTTGCTTACCTTACGTTAAACAAGCATCTCGATTGTCCTGTCTGTATCAACCCAAATGCACATTTTTCTAGATATGCTCTACCTTTTTGAAATTTTTTCAAACAGCTAGATTTTTGAGGGAGAGGCAGCATGTAAAAATTTAAAAATGTTAAAATAGTCAAGTGTTTAATGGAGAAAGCTTTTTGAATCATAAGGACTTTAACTTTACCCTCAGAGAAGCTTTGAAATAAAATTTTCTGAGAAGGTGCTTTAAATTTTAGGGGCTGCAATTATCCACCGTTAATAAAAGTCACTGTTAAACTAAAAGTCCAACAAGTGAGGGTGAGCCTGATGGATTATATATCATATGGTAGAATACTTTACTGCCATTAAAAAGGTAGAGTAAGAGGATAAGCAAAAGGTAGTTCTTATGTAAGAGTCATCGGTTAGAAAAAGTAACATTGTACATCTCATTAAAAATGTATTTTTTATGCATTGCAAAAAGATTAATCATATTTAGCAAGATGTTGACTGGGGTTGTGATGAAGTGGTGGGTTTCGTAGGTGTTTTTAATTATCTTCCCTTGGTTCTGTCATATTTTTTAAATTTTCTATATTGAATGTGTATTTCTTTGGTAATAAAACAAAATTTTAAATAACCCACTTTATACTTGGATCCTTTTGTAAAATTAGAAGGGCTGCAGCAGCATATCAACTTACAAATTTGAGAAATTGAAGGCATTTTAGAGGACATTTTCATCCAATGCTCTCATTTTCACAAATAAGGAAATCAGGAATTGATTGCTGAAGGGCACACAGGGCATTAGAGGCAGAGCTCCAACCAGACATCAGGTACCCTTTAGCCACCCTTGGTTTCCAGTTCAAGCTCTCTTCCAGTTTTCTAATCACAATTAGGTTGAAATGTTCCGTTAAGAGAAGGACACCCAGAGTTTTCTGACTGGCACTGAGATCTCAATTAGGATTTCAAATTGAGAAAATTTCTTCTTTTAAATGGGTGAACTGATTGCACCTCCAAATTCATATATAAAAAAGGCAGTTCTTTAAGGATACGTCTGAGAAGTAGGGAAATAAAATAGCTATTACAGAGTTGGAGTTCTGCCAAAACATTCCCACAAAATCAAACCTCCGTCTTGCCAAAGGCCTAAAACTTCCTTAGCAGTGCTTCATGTAAAATAATTCTTTGCAAAGAACATAAAACTGCAATTGAGATGACATATTTTAAAGTCAAGGCATGTAATATTGTATTCAACTGACAGGGAAACCAAGCCTTAAGGTTTGGTTTAAATTACTTGTCCAAGAACCTTGAACTGATACATTTAGGACAACGAAGATTTCAGATCACAGTGACAGACTGCCTGGATTTGAGTCCAGGCTCCAACACTTAGATGCTGTGTGATTTTAGTTATTTAACATCTCTAAACCACAATTTCCTTGCTATAAAACAGTAATGATATCGAGACATACCTCATGGAGTTCTTATGGAGATTGGATTTTTAAAGTATTTAAAATAATTTATAGCAGCAGAGATGCTGTAAGTTTTCAATAAATACTAATTTTATCATATTATTATTACTATCACTGTGTGATTATTTTCATTATCCAGATCTCTTTGTTTCTAACCTTTGCTTTCTTTCCACACTGCTCCAGGCTTAGAATACAAATAATCAACGTGTGGATTCCACTTGCAAGAATGGAAATGGGACTTAGGAATGGCTTGCCCTTTCCTTTCCCACCCTTCTTTTCCCTTTCCAGATGCTGAATTATGTTTGACATTCCTGTGATTTGACTTCCCCCATAGCAGATTAAGAAGCTTTAGAAAAGAGGCGAGAACTGTAAAGGAGACAAAAGGGAAGAAGCTTAAGAGCCTGGGGTATCTGTCAGAAGCAGCCAGCCCCAGGGGATAAGCAGGCGCTCTATGGATGTGCTGAGTGCACTTTCCAAACCAAAAGTAAGGGCTGAAAAGAGGACAAAACATTTCAAATTAGGATGGTCTCTGAAAATGGGAAGGTATGGTGACCATGAATGCCGGGATATTTTTAATAACTGTTTTGTTGGGCAGTGATGGCTTGGGAGGAGGGGTTGACTATACTCAGAAAAAGTAGGCTGACTCTCAGCATCAGCAAGAATGCAGAAAAATAAATCTCAAAATTCAGCAAATTTTTTTTACTTGGCCAAAAGAAAAAAAAAGAAAAGAAAAGAAAAAGAAAATCCAGGAAGAATGTTATAATGTCCAAAAGGAGCACTGTCATTGAAGAAGTCACTGTGTCCCTGGAAAGAGTCCGCTCAGTGGTTTGGAACTCTTCTCTAACCTGAATGAGCAGCTCGGTTTGGAGCAAAGCATTTCCTAATTAGGTAAAACACGCTTGAGTGTCTGGTTTTGGAACTGCACCCAGGTCAGGGGGTTTGCTCCAACTGACTAGAGTTCATCGTGTGCCAAAAATGAGTCGTTGGTGGGAGGGGAAAGAAGATTACAGTTCCCAGCTCATTCGTCTTGAAACGCAAACCATATTTAGTCATGAATCACAAAATGCTAGGAAAATCTCAGCATGAAAACTCCAGTCTGGGCTGAAGCTGCCAAGCCTTGATTTGCAGTGAAGCTCAGCCTGGGGTGGCAGGGCTGGCTCCACAGTCACACTTGCCTCACCAGGCTGAGGGGAGTTTTAAGCTGAGAGAGATGCAAACCAGATATCCCGCCGGGAGGCACACACAGCTGTCAGATGCAGACTCTGCTCCCTCCCTCTTTCTTTCCAGAGAAAAATTCAGTTGGTCACCTGCTGTGCTCTGCTGCAAATGACCAATGATGCAGATCCGAACATGTAAGGTCACACATACACATTTCCAACAAAAAAGAGATATACATTTCCAACAGAAGACACTACCAGTTAGAGCCAGGGAAACCCAGAAGTGAATACACAAATTCAGGCACAAAGACTAGGCAACTATTCTCTGTTCACTTCCGAAATCCACTTCCAGACACCTTAGCTGCACCAAAAATACAGCCCAGTGAAAAAAATCCCTACACCAAATCAGAACCAAAAACAAATCTCAGAGTTTCCAGTGCCTAAATACAAATAAATGTATAACTTACTGCACACAGCTAACCTGCATACCTGTGTTGTGCTGCAAGATCTGGGCTGCTTGTTTAGTGTGAACGTTTTGTAAGTGACATGCATTAATAAAATTTTCATATTCTTCTCCACCCCTTCCATTATACCAAACTACATATTAGCCTTGTCTTTAATGTTAGATCATTGAAGCCAAAAGCTACAATCATTTTAGTAGAACAATCTTCATTCAGAAATATCAGTGCATGAACCCAGCCAAATCCCTGCAGATGATGTCTTGTTATTCTGGGTAATTAAAAGAGCCACTGGAATCTATAAGTCATATCCCTGGGCTGGCGCCACTTACCCTGACAGTGCTTGGCTGGGCTTCTCCACACTGGGTGGTGTTCAGGGAAGCTGAATGCTGAAGGGTTATATAGCCCCTTGGCCTGCTCTCCTCCCACTTGCTTCCCAAACAAGGAACAAAGACAGACTTGAGCCTGTCGTCAGTCTAACACAGCCATATAGGGACCTCAGCACAAAACTCTCTCATCTGGGTGGCCGGAGGCCTGGGTCTCTTCCACTGCATTCCACTGCTCTGTTCATGAAACGGGAGGCGGCTCAGCTGCCTGTGGGAGATAAACACGCCAAGCCTTCAGAACAACTGCAGAAATGCCCAGAGACACTGAGCTAGGGTAATGGGCAGATGCAGGCATGGTTTGCACATTCCACGGAGGATGCCAGCTTGCCGTCATGCTGGAATTTCAGGCCATTTTCTAATAAACTGAGAACAGAAAGGGGCAGAAAGGGCTGCCTCTGCCTAGCACGGACTTTTAAAACTCTTATACCATGGTAGCATGCAAGGAAAAAAGATATTCCTTCAGTCGTCTATAAATACATAGAGGGAGTGATGATTTTATGGTAGGCACACTGTTTATAAATCAAGTTCTTGAGGGATGTGAGTGGAAGTAGGAATTGAAGTTAGAGACAAGGTTGACAGGTCTATGTTTTACAAAGAGGAATTTGGTTGTTAGCTTTATTATAACTACATTCATTTTGTTGTTGTTGTTGTTGTTTGTTTTTTGGTGCATTAGCTTTGTCTACTAATTTGTCACTGAGCAAATTAGCAACATAAGTAGGGACCATCCTTTGACGAAAGAGTCTACCCAGCAGCCGGTCAAAGAAGTAGTTTGGAAAAGAAAGGAGATTGTTCAAAGGAAGCCTCTCTAGCCCTCCTCTTTGCCCACTAACCTACTTGACAGGAAGTAGAGAGACCAAGTGATATGGTTTGGTTCGATGTCCCCACCCAAATCTCATCTCGAATTCTAATCTCCATAATCCCCACATGTCCAGAGAAAGGCTAGGTGGGAGGTGCCTGGATCATGGGGGCGTTTTCTCCCATGCTATTCTCATGAAAGTGAGTGAGTTCTCACGAGATCTGATGGTTTTATAAGGCAGTTTTCCCTGCTCTTGCTTGCTCTCTCGTGCCTGCTGCCATGTAAGGCACGCCTCTTCCCCTTTTGCCATGAGTTTAGTTTCTTGAGGCCTCCCCAGCCATGCAGAACTGTGAGTAAATTAAACCTCTTTTCTTTATAAATTACCCAATCTTGGGTATGTCTTTATAGCAGTGTGAAAATGGACTAAGATACTAGGTGATCCTGTCATTTCTCAAAGATATAAGCCCTCATCTCAAGCATCAATGAATAGCTTCGATGATTTTGTATTTGTCTACTAGGTTCTCACTAAACTCATAAAGAAATATTTTTGTGGGCACTATGAGTGTATCTGGACTGTGGACATGTGAGAAAAATCCCAGAATGAGTGGCTTTATTTTACAGCCATGACCAGCTGCTCACTCATATTACTATGTCAGATCTGTTTGATTAATGGTGCCCACACATATACATACATATATATCTTTGAAGATTGCACTATTGATTATTAGAAAATTTTAAACAGCATAAGACTAGATCATAACAGGATTTCTCTATACTGCTTGGGATTTGTCTAACTTTTACCAACCAGAAAACACAGCCATTGAATGTTAAAATATAAAATCTACACAGTATGACATAAAGTTGGCCATTTGGGGTTAATCCATTAGTTTTCATCCCAGGAATCATGTGAAGCAAAATTTCCATATTTTCTTGAGTAGGAGAGCAATTTGAATGGAGGAAGGATTCCCCTTCCTCATGTTTCTGACTCATGCAGTGTCTGTGTAGTCCTTGGGATCTTTATGAAGTGACTGTTCATCTAAACACCAAAGAGAAGAGTTTTTGCATTCACCTTTATGATTCTTACATCATTTCTTCCTTGATTATGGTAGTGTATATCCAAAGCACTAATAATAATCAGACTATGATGAAATAAAGAGACATACTAAAAGAGGACTCAAGGTTTAGTTTTTCTTGCAAGTTTTTTTTTTTTTTTTCAAATAATCTATGATGCTAACCAGGAAAGACTTATAATTGAAAATAAATTTCTGAGTAAGTGATTAAATGATCTTATTGCCTGGGTTTGAGATTTATAGTTTCACATCCCACCCAAATCTCTTCAGTGAGAGAAACCAACACTGTATGGGTATGAGTGTGTGTGCAAAGATATCTCCAGTCAAGCGGCCAGATACTTCCTGGGGCCAGCAGCCATGTATCCAGGGAGTTATGGAACAGTTAGAAAAACAGTAGTGTCAAAAAAAAAAAAAAAAAAAAAAGAAGAAGAAGAAGAAGAAGGAAAGAAAGAAAAACAGTGGTGTCTGGTAACTTGGTTGCAGTTCAGGGACACTATAAAATAAATTCCAAGCTAAAGCACATATCCAAGAATAATTTCCAGACACGTTGTTCTACAAACATCATGCACCATCTTAGTAAGATTATTTCACTATGATTTATTGTAAATTGCTTGAGCACTGGTGCAGCACTGTGTAGATTTAGATTAGGCCATGTAAATACTGACAAATATCCATAAAATATTGATGTCTGGTAAGAAAAATGATTTTCTGCTGGTGCTGAAAAATTGGGCTGTAGAAATTGTTTTTTTCTAGACTGATCATACTCATTGACTATTTTCTTCAGCTCATAAAATTCATTTTTCTGAGAAGACACAATGAGAGCAAGGCACCCTTTCCGTTTCCCACCTTTGAAATTCTCCAGGAGAGTCACAAACAGTTCTCCTAAGACAGCCCACAAAGACAAAGGCATGGAGTCTATGCTGGCACAATGGCCATCCCGCCACATTTGCAGGGATTTACCAGGCTCTGCTCTGTCCCTCATTTGAGCATAATTAATATTCTTTATGGGAAATATGATTGGACACGTTCTATGAGGGTGTAAAGGCTGGTATTTCAGGGTTTTATTTTCATGTTTTCATTTATTTCAAAATGTGAGAGGATCAGAGAGAAGATACATGGTATATTAAATGTGAGAAGAACCATGCAACATGAGGATGTGAGGAAGGAATGCAGTGACCATTGGCCCTCAGACCTTGACTTTGTGTAAAGGCAAACATTTTGGATCAGTACACGGGGGTTATGATTCAGAGTTGAAATTCCAAAGCTATCATTTACTACCACTGTATCCCCTCTGTGCCTTAGCTTTCTTATAAGAAAAATAAGGTTAATATTCATGCCTTATCACAAGGTGGCAATGAGATATGAGGAGTTAATGGGAAGCACCTAGAATACTGCCTGGCCCATGGTGAGCACGATGTAATTATTAGCTATTATTATCGTCGGGTGCTCAGTAATGAGGAAGTTAGTTCTAGAGGTGACACAGACACTTTTTCAGACAACAAAAGTGCAGAGGTAAACTCTTACCCAGAAGACTGTGACACCCTGTGCTGGTTTCCTATTGCTGCTCTAACAAATTATGACAAACTTACTGGCTTCAAACAGCACAAAAGTATTCTGTTATAGTTCTTGAGGTCAGAAGTCCAAAACAAATTTTCAGTGGGCTAAAATCAAGGCATTCCTTCTGGAAGCTCTTGTGGGGGTCTATGTCTTTGTATTTTCTAGTCTCTAGAGTCCACTTGGCTCATGGCTGCTTCCTCTTTCTTCAAAGCCTGCAGCAGAGTGTCTTCAAACTCTCTTTCTGACATTAATCCTCCTGTTAGAAGGACCTTTGTGAATATATTGGACTCTGATGGATAATCCAGGATAGTTCATTGTAATCTTCCCATTTTAAGAGTTTGATTTAATCATATCTGCAAAGTCACCATTTTGTGTGTAAGGTAACATATCCACAGGTTTAGGGGATTAGTAGTTGAACATCTTGCGGGAAGGGTTCATCATCCCGCTTATTACATACTCCCATCTCACCACTCAATGTATTTGCCATTACATGTCAAGGCATTTATACCAGTTTCTCAGTTTCCAAAAAGTATTTCTACCAATGGTGTTAGCATCAGATGTACTTACTACACTTAATAAACACTACCTTAGACTGTTTATTCTGCTGTAACTAAATAGCTGAGACTGGATAGTTTATTTTAAAATGAAATTTATTCCTCACATTTCTGGAAGCTGGGAAGTCCAAGATCAAGGAGCCAGCATCTGGTGAGGGCCTTCTTGATGTGCCATCCCATGGTGGAAGAAAGGGATGGACCTGCTCCCACAAGTCCTATTTATAGTGGCATTAATCTGTTCATGGAGGTGGAGCTCTTATCAATTAAACACCTTCCATTAGGCCTCATCTCCCAACACTGTTGCCCTAGGGTTTAAGTTTCCAATACATGAATTTTGGGAGACATATTAAGATCATAGCAGACACTTAAGACATGGTACATAAGTCTTATCTCAGGAAAGGGATCAGAAAACTGTAAAGCTACAGGCCCATAATCCTGTAATGGCTAACTAGGAAAGTGGAATAAACTTGTATCCCTCCTTTATGCTTTTCAGAGTGTCTAGATAATGTAATGCATTTATAAGATTCACAAGGCACTTTCAAGAGCTTTACTGTATTTTATTTTTGTTTATGAAAGAACAAAATTACATGTCAGATTGCAGAATAGCACCTGTTAGATTTGGGAAACAGAACAACTTTTGACATCCTCTTTGTCACCAAAGATAACTTGAGAAATTAGGTTTAACCATGAAGAACAGAGAGCTTTAAAATATGTTTTAAATTCCTGGAAAAGAAGGATAATACCTATTTTTCCTTTGTCAATTGCACTTACATTTTTTCCTGCCTCTCCTACCTTATCTACTCCAACTCAGAACTCATATGTGCCAACATTGCCCCGGTGATATGGAACAATGGACTTTCCCATTAACAAGTCAGACAAGCTCATAACTGAGGACCTCTGCTCATGCTGATCCTCTGCCTGAAACAATATTTCCCCCATTCACTCCTCTAACTCCTTTCCTAATACCATCTCTTCTTTTAGCATACTCTACATATCCTCCTAAACTCAGTTTAAGTGTCCCCTTCCCCTAGGAAGCCCTCCCTACTCACTTCCTTTTTTTTTTTTTTTTGAGCTGGAGTCTTGCTCTGTCACCCAGGCTGGAGTGCAGTGGTGCAATCTCGGCTCACTGCAACCACCACCTCCTGGGTTGAAGCAATGCTCCTGCCTCAGCCTCCTGAGTAGCTGGAATTACAGGTGCCTGCCACCATGCCTGGCTAATTTTTGTATTTTTAGCAGAGACAGGGTTTCACCATCTTGGCCAGGCTGATCTCGAACTCCTGACCTCATGATCTGCCTGCCTCGGCCTCCCAAAGTGCTGGGATTACAGACGTGACTCCCTACCCACTTCTACCCCACTCATTTTGGTTAAGGGTGCCTCCTATATTTATCCATACTACTTTGTGTTTGCCTCTCTCATAGCACTCACTATATTGTTCTATAATAATATGTCCAACTTTTATGCTAGACTATAATGTGTTTGCAGGCAGACTAAATTGATTTCATCTTTGCATTCCTAGAGCCTGGAACATTCAGTAAATGTTTCTTGAACTGAACTGAATTAAGTGCAGAAAATGCTTAGCAAATAGTCTAGGATGTTCTGAAGAGAGGGCAAATAAAAATAAATGAACTAACAGTTATCAGACAATGCTATGAGCTATTTGCTCTACATACATAAACTCATTTAATCTTCAGAGCAGCCATAAGGAATACTATTTTTCCCATTTACAGATGAGGAAATGGAGGCTCAAATAAGCCA
Organism: Theropithecus gelada; assembly: GCF_003255815.1. Classification (NCBI taxonomy): domain Eukaryota; kingdom Metazoa; phylum Chordata; class Mammalia; order Primates; family Cercopithecidae; genus Theropithecus; species Theropithecus gelada. Next base: position 85,458,910 of record NC_037677.1, read on the forward strand.
AATAACTTGCATGGCCCCGGAACTGGTAAGTGGTAGAGCAGGGATTCAAGCCCAGACCCATCTGACACCAGAGATTGAGTTCAAGCACATGCACAGAGGTGTGGGTAGTGGCCTGTGTGTCAGGCTCCACCAAGGTGGTAGGGAGCATGAGGTTAAATCATCAAGCCAAAGCCGATGACCTCACTATTCAACATCCCAGCCTCGTGAAAGCCTGGGCACACAAGACAATATTGGCACCAGCTAGCTCAAGTGAACCCAGTATTAGCTCTTTTCTCTCAAGCTGACTAGACCAAACTGCCCCAGCTTCCTACTGATTGAAGCTCTCCTTCACAAAAGACCTTGAATCTACAGGATGACCAAGGTTGCTGGTGTACCCAAGGGGTTTCCTTGGTCCTGGCGGGGAAGGTAGGATATGGGACTTGCAGTGCCTTAAAAAGTCCCAGGAAATCCAGGACAAATTGATTATTTGAATAATTACCAATGATTAGAGCAACCTGTCTTGTATATTACTCATAGGGACTCTTCCTTTCAGATGCCTTTGAAGAGGACCACAAACAGCCATTTATACCAATGGTATTGACCAGTGTTGTCTAACAGAACTTACTGCAATGATGGAAAATTCAATATCAGCACCGTCCAATACATATGACTATTGATCATTGAAATGTCTATAGGAATTTTTAAATTTTATTTAATCTTAATTAAATTTTAATTTGAATAGCCACATATGGCTACTGACTTCCATATTGGACAGCACAGGAGTAATAAGTTTTAAATTTGGCTGCAACTGAAATTGCCTAAGGGGCTTTAAAAAATCCCAGTGCAGAGGCTACACTCTAGATCAATTAAATCAGAGCATCTTAGATGGGACACAGATGTCTAATGTGTATCCAAGAATAAGAACCTTTGGAATAGACCAGGGATCCCAAAATATGGCCTATGAATTGACTGCATCAGAATCAACAGAAGAGTATATTAATAATATGCAGAGCTGACTCTCTTTCCCCTTAAACACACCTCCTAAATTATAATTATAATCCCTGGAGAAGACCCTAGAGTCAATTTTCCAAAATAAACTTTTCATCTTAGAATAGAAAAGTTGTGAAGATAGTACAGAGAGTTCTCATTTACCCTACACCTAGTTTCCCCTAATATTAACATCTCACATTACTGTGGTACATTTTCCATAATTAATGAACCGATATTTACACATTATTAAGGAATCTTCAGAATTCATTCCGATTTCCTCAGCTTTTACTTAATGTTCCTTTTTGTTCAAGGATACCACATTGTATTTAAGTCAAGTCTCTTTAGCCATGTCCTCTTAGCTGTGACAGTTTCTCAGACTTTTCTTATGTTTAATGACCTTGACAGTTTTGAGGAGTATTGGTCAGATGTTTTGTAAACTGTCTCTCAGTTTGGATTTGTCTGATGTTTTTCTCATGATTGGAATGAGATCACATGTTTTTGGGAAGAAAACCCTAGAGGTAAGTTGCTATTCTCATCCCTTGATATCAAGACAAGATGCTACCAGGATGACTTATCACTGTAGATGTTCATCTTAATCACTGGACTAATGTTTGCCAGGTTTCTCTACTGTAAAATTACTTTTCTCTCAGCATCTTCCATACTATACTCTTTGGATAGAAGTTACAAGTACAGTACACACTTAAAGAACGGGGAGTTACACTTCACCCCCTTGAAGACAGAGTATTTATATCAATTATCCAAAATAAAAATCTATTTTTGATACAATCCTCAATGATTCTTATTCATAACAAAATTTGGGAATCACTCAGACAAACAGCTGAAGGAGGCAGAACCACATGACATCCAGTTTGACCCTGATTCTCTGAGTGTGGATGACATGGTGAACTGTCGGATTTGCTAGACTTCTGTGAAGACTAGCTGATAGTTACTTATTTAGTCTAGAAACCAGATCACTGCTCATCTAAACACAAAACAGTGAATAAATATAGAATTGTTGATATTACCACCAAGGAGTGTTTTGGAGTTGGAATCCAGCATATTGGAGGAGAAAAAAAGCCATACCAAGAAGGATACATATAGTGCTTTGGACCAAAATCACAGCAACCAAGAGGCATTCCCTAAAAAAGAAAAAAATATCAGTAGTATCAGGTAGAGAACTAGGCAACTGGTGGCCCAAAGGATCTTGGGATATATATGGCCATGTGAAGAGGACCACCATGACCCATTGGCATGTACAGGACACTTCAGAGCTACAATACCATTATTGACAACAATGACAAACATTCACTAAGTCGTTAGCAGAGTTAGTTTATAGTGTAAAGGGTGATTCAGAAACTCATTTGTCACTAGTGGATTCCTTGAACCAGTAACAAAGCTATCTTACCAAGGGGAAAGTGTTTTACTATTGCTGTTTATAAGCCGCAGAAAGTCTCTGTTCTCTGGATCCCTGCTTGGCTTTGGTAAAGCTACAGTTAGAGACTCAACCTCTTGGTTTCTCAGAACATTAATTAGTGCATTGTTCAATTTTAATACTCAAGGAGTGTGTGTTGAGAATTGTGGGAGGTTCAGAAGCTTGGCCACACACAGTAGCAGCTCTGAGTAACTGAGAATGCTTCGTCAGAAGTGACAACTTCCAGGAGACACGAAGGCTGCCTTAATGCACTGAAGCGATGTGAGGTAGAAAAGTGAGCATCTTTCATGTTCCCTGTGAAAATATAAGTAGCACACATGGGTTATGTCTACAAAGAAATAGATTTCCTTCACCTTCACCTTCACCTAGAAACGTAAGTTAAAGTTTCTAACAACCTAGCAGCACAGAGGACAGATTGCCTTATGGGATAGTGAGTGTTTTGTCTATTGAATTAAGTAAGTGGATGCAAGATGACCTCAGGGCTATTGTTGAAAAGGTTTGTGTACTATGTAGAAAATGTGAAGAGACTTTTAAGGATCTTTCAATTCTTTCACTTTCCATCCTGTTGATATAGGATGAGTGACACCATGCCAACTGTCTGGGATGTCACTGCTCATCTCTGTTTCTTCATCAGTGTCAGCTGTTACACATATGCAATGTGCAGTTAGAAGAGTGTGATGCTTTTCTTAAACTGGCTGATTTATACACATCAAGGAAGACATAATTTAGGCAAGAATAGCCACAGAGTAAGAGAGAGACCCTCAGTGTAGAGATCCACAGTCCTGACTTTGCCATGAAGATGCTATTTTGAAAGAGGACAAGATCTTTACATCTCTGAATCTCAATAATCTTTCCAAAAATGAAGACTTTGTGCTAATTCATCTCTCAGTTTTCTTCTAGTTCTGACATTCTCTGCAGTCTTTCCTTTGTCCTTATTCTTAAATGGTGTTTGCTAGGTTTCAGTGAAAAGGCGCTAGTCTTTATTATTCAATGAAAATCGCAAACCTTAGTGTTTACTGATGGTGCCTTAGAAAATATAAATGACAGGATTATTATGGCTGCATTGATTTGCCTTTCTACTTCTTAACTTCTCTAAGTGTGTACACCCTTTATATGATATTTTTGCCATGCATCAGTAATCTATATTCCAAAATCTAAGATAAGTTTTACAGATTCAGATGCCTATTGGGGCAGGGATAACTGAAAAGGCCAAGTGGTACTTCTGATAAACAGAGGACCTAGGTCTCCTGCAAGGGATGGGTCACCACTCAACCCCATCTGGTGTTGTAATGCTAGTTCAGAGTTGCCAGATCTTCCACTTTTTATGAGAAGGTAGAAATTGTAACTTTTATGCAAAAATCCCTTCATTTAAAATGATGGCAATTAGCTAACATTTTAAAAAGAGGACAACAGGCTAAATCAATGTTTTTTTGGGTCTTCAGTTTGTAAACTCTGATCTACAAACAACAATAACATCCAATCCAATCACAGCTCCAGTGCTCCCTGACACCCCAACCTACAGTATTTCAATAGGTAATTAAATAACAAGAAAACAAAAGTATGAAATGTCATCAAGGACATTGATGAGAGGAGATAGTCTCAGTTAGAATATTTCAGACAGGTATCTTCCTGCCTTACTTTGTTATCAGCTTCTTAGATGTGGTTCTGTAACTTTCGCTTAGGAAGGAAGTAGTAACAAAAGCTCTTGGCTAATTGTCTTTGGTGACAAATACCACAGATGGTGTTATATCCCAAGTGTATTAACATAAGAGTGTCACACACTATTTCAGTGTCTAAAAAAGAAATGACCATTTTATCAGCACGTGATTACCATGATGTGGAATAAACTTCGTTAAGTGTATTACTCTGTTCTCACGCTGCTAATAAAGACATACCTGAGACTGGGTAATTTTTAAAGGAAAGAGGTTTAATGGACTCACAGTTCCACATGGCTGAGGAGGCCTCACAATCATGGTGGAAGGCAAAGGAAGAGCAAAGGGACTTCTTACATGGCAGCAGGCAAGAGAGTGTGTGCAGGGGAACGCCCCTTTATAAAACCATCAGATCTCGTGAGACTTATTCACTGTCAGGAGAACAGCTCAGGAAAGACCCACCCCCATGATTCAATTACCTCCCACCCAGTCACTTCCATGACATGGGCATTATGGGAACTACAATTCAGGATGAGACTTGGGTGGGGACACAGCCAAACCATATCAATACGAAAATCTGGGGAAATTTCCAGGATGCCAATTTTCTGGGAAGCTTTTGAGGATCATAGGTTTGGAGCAAATGCCTACTAATGTCTTAGTGTAAATTTATTTCCAGAGATTCTCAGAGGGGAATGGAACTTACATTTATTTAATGCCTACCATGTCCCCAAGTATAGTACTTATTACATAGATAATAAGATGAATAAAGTAGTTTATTTCTTACTCTTCAGGAGTAAGGGATTAAACAGTAAGTCTGACTTACTAGGAAAAGAATGACTAGAATCTCATGAAAATTTTAAATTTTTGCACTCACCTTATTTTATTTAGTCAAGATATTTTTGTCCCTCTCCTAAAGGTCACTCTGGGAAGTTAAGCAGCTTCAGCAATGCTTACCAATGCTTGGATCTCTGGACCTATTTAAACCAATAGCAAATACTTTCAGATCACTGTAGTGTTGGCACATCTCTGTCCCTGGAGGGTGAATTTGATTTTTGTCTGCAGACAAATGCCATTCTCATTGGAGGCTAGTGAAGAAGGTGAGTTGACAAGCTTGGGCATTACGATTTTGGGTCAAAAAGAAGTAGGTTCTGGAGTAATCAAACTGATATCCGTGTTTGACTTGCAAGGAACCAGGATGTACAGTCTCCGTTTAGCTATACATTCTGGCAGGTTGTCTTAAACTTCTCTTTTTTTCTGCATGTCCACACTTTATTACAATGCTACAGTTTCTTTTTTTTTTTTTTTAATTTATTATTATTATACTTTAAGTTCTAGGGTACATGTGCATAACGTGCAGGTTTGTTACATATGTATACTTGTGCCATGTTGGTGTGCTGCACCCATCAACTCGTCAGCACCCATCAACTCGTCATTTACATCAGGTATAACTCCCAATGCAATCCTTCCCCCCTCCCCCCTCCCCATGATAGGCCCCGGTGTGTGATGTTCCCCTTCCTGAGTCCAAGTGATCTCATTGTTCAGTTCCCACCTATGAGTGAGAACATGCGGTGTTTGGTTTTCTGTTCTTGTGATAGTTTGCTGAGAATGATGGTTTCCAGCTGCATCCATGTCCCTACAAAGGACACAAACTCATCCTTTTTTATGGCTGCATAGTGTTCCATGGTGTATACGTGCCACATTTTCTTAATCCAATCTGTCACTGATGGACATTTGGGTGGATTCCAAGTCTTTGCTATTGTGAATAGTGCCACAATAAACATACGTGTGCATGTGTCTTTATAG